>NC_046162.1:8182151-8482151 GCF_011064425.1 Rattus rattus | reverse complement strand
AAACCCATATGTCTAAGTGGTTAACCTAGATTAAAGGCCCCTTCTTTCTGGGCATGACATTTGATTCCAGCACTCAGACGGCCGAGGCTTGTGGGTCTCCATGAGTTTGAGGCCAGTTTGGTAATACTAAGAGGTACCATTCACTGATTCCCACAGAAGGAGAAAGGGTCTGTGTCCTCACTGATTACTACTGAAGGCTCTGAGGCATGCATGCCCATCAGTCGGGGCCTTCAGCAGTTGATGAACTCAGCAGATGCTTCTTTTCTCATTTGCATATTTTCTTGTCACATAAATGAAAAGCTATGCTGTGGTGACTCGTCTTCTGAGTCATATGAATATCAACTGGCATCCAGCAGAGCCCTCAGGGCCTGACTGGCATCCCAGATGGCCTGGAACTCCTGCTACTCAGGAGGTTCAAGGCCAGCCTTGTATACAGAATGAATGTAGGACCAGTCAGGTCAACTTAGTGAGACCCTGTCTGAAAACAGCAAGAAGGGGTGGATGTAGCTCAGCTAGTAAGGTGCTTGCCTAGTATCTCCAGTATTACATATTTTGGGTGCAGTGATATATGGCTGTAATCCTGGCACTCAGGTGAACCTAGTAGAATTAAATCACATGTAACAGAAAGGATGACATAAACCACATCTGTCTCCACTGAAGGACCAGGCCTGATTTAGAAAAGAAAACCATAGGCACCAGCTCCAGGAACAGACCATAAAATCCAGAAACAAGGTCATAAAACCCCCCTCCCAAAGAACAGCCTGGGGATAACCACAAAAACAGGGAAATATCTTATCTCAGAATGGCCCATCTGTGCTGGGCAGCCCTATCCCATCCCATGATTAAACATTCATGACATAGGAATGCAGACCACTGGCCACCTATGACACCCTAGTACCCACCAGTGAAGTTTTAGGTTACCTAATCCTTCTAGAGAGCTCCCCCAGCTCCTATAAGAAGGCCTGTACACCTTTGTCTGGGGTCACTGTTTTGATGAATGGTTGGCCCCCATATGCTGGTTGTTTCTGCAGAACAAATGCTCTTTGTCTTTGCATACTATCTGAGTTTGGGGTCTTCCTTCGGCCATTTTCAGACCCTTACATGACTACTTGAGGGAAGAAGAGAGGGAGGAGAAGAAGGGTGAGAGGGTAGCAGAGATAGGCAGAGAGACACTCAGAGACAGAGAGAAATAGGCAGAGAGAGACAGACACTCAGAGAAAGAGAGATAGAGGAAAGAGACCCTCAGAGATAGACAGCTAGGCATCAGACACACACACACACACACACACACACACACACACACACACACACACACACACACACACATGCACAGGGGGGGGGGAGCAAAGGGGAAAAGGCAGACACAGAACTCTGGAGTTCAGGGGGGTGGAGAGGAGGAGGCAGCACAGCTGCTACTCTAGGAGGAGTGAGAGAATGGGAAACCCCAAAATTATGGGACCAGGCGAAACTGTTAATAACCTCTGGTGTTCAAGCATCTTGATGAACCTCCTGTCTATTCCGTGCTGCTGGGATATCACGTGGACTAGCTGTCTTAGTTAGGGCTTTACTGCTGTGAATCAACAGCACGAGCAAGAACACTTATAAAGAACAACATTTAGTTGGGGCTGGCTTACAGGTTCTGAGGCTCAGTCTACTATCATCAAGCCAGGAAACATGGCAGTATCCTACAGGCATGGTGCTGAAGTCCTACATCTTCACCCAAAGGAAGCCAGCAGCAGACTTACTCTCACATGGCTAGGAGGAGGATCTCAAAGCCCACTCCCACAGTGACACACTTCCTCCAACAAGCTTACACCTACTCACTCAAACAAGGCCACGCCTCCTAATAATGCAACTACCTGGGCCAAGCATATACAAACCACACTAGTCATCACCCATCTGCAACAATGTAGCCATCACCCATTAGCAGCCATCACCAAGTGTAAAGCTTTGGCATGGAAGACTCCTAACACATTCAAAAGACTTTGCCCAATACCTTAAAGACTTTCTAAAGCTCAGTACTACCAGAAAACAAGCAAGCAAAACCCCAGAGATTTGTGGGGGATTCTAATGCCCCAGGCCAGTAGCCTTGGAGCCTGTGGTCTCCTACTGGCCCAACCCCAATTTCTGGGTACTTCCTTTGTGGATCCCTTCCCACAGACCAAACCCAGTGTTGAACTTGCTGCTTTGCAAGGGCAAAAGAGAAGGGCAGGGCACAGTTGGTCTCCAGGGATTCTGCCCTCATCCAAGAGTTTCCTCCTGACACCCATCCTAGTGTCCCAGTTTTGTTTCATGTGAAGTATCATCCTATAGGCAGGCAGATCTGTCTGTAATAAGTGGGACACTGCAGACAGTCCACTTATTAGTCTGTTGTGTGCTCTCTTGCACCCAAAATACACAGATATCTGTCTTCTGCAACTGTTGACTAGCCTTCTCTGATTGTCATAGTCACATTGATTGTCACTGTCAATTAAGCTAACCACTGTTTGGTTTCTTCTAATCCAAGAGGGGAATAAAACATTGTAAGGGTATTCTTGATGCTAAGGTCCTGTTCTCCAGTTGGTTCTTGATCTGTCAGTAAAGCAAGCCATTGCTGGGTGGAAGGTACAGCTACAACTTCCAGGTCCCTGGAGGAAAAGGAGATGCAAGGAAGGAGAGGAAGAGTTTTGCCAGGCTTTGGCATGAGAAGCCAGCAGCCATGTGAGGTCTCTGGAGGAGCTGGGGCCCATGGCCACTATGTTTGGCAGGGGCTGGATGGGACTAACCATTGAAGTTTAGGGCAGGTGGGAGGTGTGGAGTTAAGAGTATTGATAAGGGCACACTTCTCCAGGCAGGAGATAGTAATGTCCAGCAATTGTGCCAAGAAGGCACGTTGAAAAGGAACAAACTCTCTCTCTCTCTCTCTCTCTCTCTCTCTCTCTCTCTCTGTCTGTGTGTGTGTGTGTGTGTGTGTGTGTGTGTGTCTTTTATCTGTGGATTCAAGGGAAACTGGGTGAGGGATGGTAGCGTGGCCCAGTCCCAGAGCAAAGTTACACAACAAAACATTACATCAAATTTAACCATGGGCTTTTGGCTGAAATGTCTCCCTCTACTTACTAACTTCTAAATATCATTCTATATGGGTCACAAAGTACTTGTATTTAAGTAGTTGCTTTTGAGACTTCGCTGAACTGAAGCTGGGCACAGCTCTGGGTGGTTGGACGTTTTGTTGGTGCGGTTGTTGCCATCAGAGAGGAGCCAGTTCTTACTGTGGACATTGTGTGCCCATGCTGTGGCAAGGACCACATACTTTAATGCCTTTTGCTCAGTGGTTCCTGATTCTGAGGGCAGAACACATCTTGATGGTCAGGCCGAGGTTAGTGAGTACCTATGAACTTCTGGTGTATGTGGACAGGGGGTGGGCAACCTACTTTCTGTTAGCCTGCTTGCGCTTGGCTAGGAGCTATTCTGAAGATGCTGTCCTGCCAGAGACTGTCCCATCTCACAAGTCTACAGCACCCCACAGTGTATTTCTGTGTACACACGACATCATGGTACATCAAAATGTTTTTTATTTGAGACACAAAAATGCAAAATTGCTGATATCAAACATTTCCCGATCAGCTACAATACTGCCACTATGTACAAAAGATCCAATGATAAATGCACACACATATAAAAATACAGTCTGCATCGCCTATGTATGGTACAAGTGCAAACGTATGGCATTCAGACACAGTACAGAATTGAGTCAGGGGTACAAACAGCAAGTACAAAGGCATCATGGTTTGTCTTTTAAAAACAACATAAAGGCAACAAACGAATGGACCCCCGATTGCCATGATTTTCTGTTCATTAAACAAGTGCTTCAACAAGCATGGTGCTGCCCACTGGTGTTTCCTCCTTTCTTTTCAGGAAGTGAGATGCTAAGACATTATGTGAAGATGAAAAGAAGAGAAACACCTGCATGTCCATTGCAAGCAACAGAAAACTAAACTTGACATACAAGAAAATAATTCTGCATTACTACCAAGTATATTATTCTTAAACCAACAAAACAGCTCTATGCTATTTTACAGGAAAACAAGAAATATCTACATCTCTGAAAATTATAACCTTAAATGGAACAGTTTGGGGACTGACTTGAGATCACATTGGTCTCAAACTTTCAAAGTGGCTGCTTTTGGCAAATACCTGGCGATGCCTTTGGTTCCTTTAAGCATTTTGGGTTACTATTGGTTTCTTGAGGTCAAGTACTTTTGATAGATATCAAACCCTTTTTTAAACCTTCCTCTCCCATTGGTGGGTGGGTTCCTCACAGCAGAAAGCAGAGTAAGACAGATGGGCTGCTTCCCAGTCAGTCTGTCCACTCACTAAAGCTTTGTCTTGGGTGTTGGCAAAAAGCTCTCCTTTCACTGCTGGTGTCTCTGAGGATTCCAGACAGCACCTAGTAGATCTGAGATTGTCAAGCTGCTGTCACAAGCCTGGGACACCTCCACTCCACAGGGACACCTCAGGTACTGTCAGAGTGAGTGATGGAAAAAACAATCTGCTCACTCCCAGTCACTGGACAAATAAAAATATAGCCCAGAGACTGTTAAATGAAAAAGAGATTGAAGGTTTGAACTAGGAAACAAAAATGACATATCAGAACTGCTACTTTCCAGTTTTGACGAAAATCTTTTACAATTAGCTGAACGTTCAGGATGATGCTCTCCAAACACACCTTCTGTGAGCATGAGCAGTGTTCCCTGATAAAGCTAGCCTTCCAGTTAGTGTGCTGGGATAACCTGGGGCTAATGGTCCTCCGGGGTGGAGGGGCCCTTTGTATTTGATATCCTCAGTGTTCTGTGTGTTGTGATGGACAGAGGCAAGCGACGATGTTAGACTTTGCTGGCCCTGACTTGGTTGCTCTGCTGGCAGAACTGAATAGCCACTCAGCTTTCTCTGTCAATCCTGGTGGTAATGGAGCCCCCAGCCTTCTACCAGAAAGAGCTTCTGAGACTGGCCACTAAGCAACAACTAAGAGTGGAAATAAGATGGGGTCTCCTCTTGGCGACTTCCCTGAGTCAGGTCTGCTGTGGACAGTAAAGTGGCTGCCCTGACTGGAGGGACGGCTGCCTCCTCAGCTGTTACTGCACAGAATACTACAGTAACTACGAGAACAGCCTTGCTGCATGGAGAAACACTTCAGGAAGCTCAGGTCCACTCTGGTGACAAAGTGGACACTCCTCTCACACCCCCTCAGCGTTGGCTGACTGAGAGTGCAGGCTGACAACAGTGCCATATTTCCCAGACTCTGCAGCGCGGAGCTGGCTTTCTGAAGTAAGGCATAGCATGTGGTCAAAGAACCATGGAGCTTTTGAATGGAAAGTGTTAAGTCGTATTTAAATATCTGTGTGAAATGAACAGAGATAATATTTGAGAGAAAAGTTTCATGAATTCAGGGCATTCATGTGGTGACTGGATGCCTGAGTGAGTAGTGCAACAACCTTAGAGGCTTCCTAGAGACACCTTGCTGAAATGTACAAGGCCACAGACACATCAGCGTTCTAGAAGCCACAGTGTAATTCTTCCCACTCATCCCACCACAGTAAGGCTGGAGATCTGTGCCTCAGAAAGTTGACACCACTCAACTGTGGGACTAGGCAGAGCAGTGAGGCTGGGGCGGCCACTACTGCGGCACTCCAGGCTTCTAGGAAGTTTCTTGGCAACAGGATACAAATAGAAGCCTACACTACATGTCTACCATGCACACGCACAGTGGGGTTTAATGTGCTTTAATGGCTGTGAAATAACTTCACACTTCTGTCAGAGGACAACTTGTGGGGGTCAGCTCTGTCTTTCTGCCACATGGGTTCTGGGGCTCAAGCTCGGTCCCTCACTCAGGATTGTTGGCAGACACCCTTACCTGCTGAGTTATCTTGCTGGCCTGAAACTAGCTTTAAACAACAAATTCATCTTCAGACACACACCTTTTCCAATGCATTCACTGAGGGCTGGGGCTGGTCAAGAGGCCTTTCTATAGAGTGGCCTTTGGTCATGACACTTTTATGTAAGCTGATGGGAAGGATGTCCACTCTTGTCCAGAACATGTGGGAAAGGCCTAGCAAGTGGCTCTCATGTTACTAGTGTCACATGTACCTACAGGATGCTTGAACCAGGAGAGTAGGGTAAGGGGTGCTGTGAGGGAGCAGGCTGCTAGTGAAGCCAGTGGCTGGAGGCCTCCTGCCGTTTAAGAAATGGGACCCTGATGGACTGAAGGCTGTATGGGCTAGGTACACCAACAACTGAGATGACCTCCTCTGTTTCCACTGTGTTTGGAGATTGTCTGTCCTGAGGCAAGCTTCAAAATAACTTAAAAAGGGACTTGAGGGCCAGAATGTTGTTTCTACTCACAACTCAGGATTATAGAAGTTGAAGTTTTTCTACAGGAAGAAACACACTAGTAGTAATTATGGGCTTCCAGAAACCCACTGATACTTGATACTACTTTAAATTGGACACTCAAAGCTGGAGAGAAAGGACTAAAGCTCTCCACCAAAACCTAGAGCTGAAATTCCCCTGGGAAACATGCCTTCCCAGGTCCTCAGCTGGGGCTGTCTGGGGCACAAGCAGCTGTGCAGCAGGGCCAACTGTCACACACTGTCCTGTGAGAGTGCCCTCAGGAGGCTTGGTCAGACGACAGTATCCAGCTACCAGGGTGATGGCTCCCAATACTGACTACCAGATTCTGAACAAGAGGATTACTAGAGCTCAGTGGCTCCTGCCCACCAGAATGCCAAGCTTCAGGTGAGAGTGCTGTTCACCAGAGGTTAAAGCCAGGAAAAGGGGCCATTCTGATCAGTTTGGGGCAAGACCTCCTCAGAAATGAATAAGGTTCTCTCTAGATGATGGGTCAGGATATTTCCCTGTGCTGTGGAAGAGGCATTGATTTAGGAAGCCCACCTGGCTCAGGTTAAAGGGGATGGGAAGGGGATAGGACAAGAGCCGTCGTTCAATACTCTGGTCAGTTATTTACAATCTGTCAATAACTAGCTCACTAGATTAAGAGCTGTGGAAATCCTGTGGCAGTAGGCATTTTAGAAAATTCTTAAATCACTTGACAAATATAACCTTTTTGTTAAGAACAAGGAAAAAAAAAAAGGAATAAGACCTTCAGTTTTTAGGCTTGAGAACAACTGAGAGCAGGCAGGGCATCCAGTTATAAGCCTATGCAATGAGAACCAGGGAGCTGGTGACAGGAGGTTGGTCTAATCTATGCTCAAGGTGGGACTGTCCTAGAGTCTGACAGACAGCCTACACCTTCCATTCTTCTAACTCATTACGTTGAAAAGAATTCCATGCTGAAGCCTTTTTTGGTTCTTTGAGATGGGTATGGTCACCTGAGAGAGTCTGTCAGCAAGTCTTCAAAGATGGAGACACTGTGGCTCAGTACTCTATAGAGATATCTGACTTATTCCAAGTAGGACCCTAAATGGCCATCTTTTTACTCTACCAAAGATTGTAGAGGTCACAAGGTCAAAACACATGTCAATGTCTAACGTCACAGGAGAACCAACCTCATTTGCCAAGGTCAATGGGGAAGCTGCAGCACTATCAATGTATCTGAACTCTGTAGACCAGGCTCTTGTGTTTCAGCATTTTGTAGACATATGTTTATAGTGAAAGGTTGTTCATTTTGATTCCCAAACTAACAAAATGACCTATGACAATCACGCAGGCACACAGATTTCAAAGTGGGACTCAGCCTCTGGCTGGAAGCTGCCACCAGCTGCCCAGAGTGCTCAGGTGCCTGACTCTGCTATTGACCTGGCTTAGGCCACTCTAAGGAGCACATGTACACTTGCTCTTCCCCTCCCTCCCTCCCTCCCTCCCTCATGGTAGCCTGGTGTTTCAAGTGGAACTGCTTGCCTCTTCTTAGGCCCATGAGGAGAGCAGCGCTGATGAAATGTGGCTGGTGACCAGAGCCACTTCCTGTGGATGGTGCCTGGCCTTTGGCTTTATCTAAGGCATTTCACAAGGACTGTCTCTGTGGAGTCTCTCACACTTGGCTTCCAGGCTGTGGCCTTCCTTTTTTTCTGTGACGATTTATTTTAACTTTCACAGTGCAGCTATGGCTCCAGCTCTAAGCACTGGCCTCAGGATTGTTTTCATGTTTCCAAATCTTATGAGCTCTGAGACAAGTGACCTGTGACCTTAGTCCCATGGCAGTGGCAGGTCCTGTGGGTCCAGAAAATCAGCAGAGAACATGCTTGGTGAAGTGGTGCTCAGTGGAGTGAGCCCAGAGGATGTGGTGGGCATGGTGATGTCGAGCCACTCCATGTTGTCCAGGTTGGGGTCTGACAGGTCAAGAGACAGACAGGGCGTCCCTGACACAAACTGGGCCTCAGAGGTCTCCATGGGTGAGTGAGACTGGTACAGCATGCTGGAGTGACTCAGCAAGTCGTTCTGGAGATCCTCGATCAGAGACAAAGGCTCTCTGTCCTCACTGCTGCCCTGTAGTGGGGCAACGTCATTGGCTGAGGGCAGAGCTCCATCCAAGAAGGCTTCCAGCTGGTTCTCTAGGCTGGCAGATAAACTGTTCACAGGTTCTAAGGATACAGGCGGTGCTATTTGGACCTGCGGCGGAGGCCGAGACACCACTGTATTGACTGGCATTGTAGTGATGCTGGCTGTCACTGGTTTCATCTTGGAAATTGGAGAAGGCTTCTCTTTTATCGGGAAGGAAATCTCTGCAGAAGAATTGATGGTGTTAGCATTTGCTGCCATTGACTGTATTAGTGACTATTCTGTCACCCTTTCTTACATATTAGGAGAAACGTGCTCCTTCTAATTCTTTTTAAATTTACAAAAAGTCATTATAGTTGGACAGTACTCCAGTTTGTCAATATAGTCTAGAAAGTTATAAAACAGATGCAATCCACCTTATCATAACTCAAGGATGACATCATGGCCTTTGCCCTCCCCTCCTTAAGGTGAGGCAGGTCAGTCACTGCTCTAGAGTTCTTATTCTGAGTTAACTAAACTTTGGACAATTAAATAGGTAAATAGCTTAGTAAGGATTCATTATTTATTTAATTTATTCTTAAAAAATTAATTTTTACTTAGGTATGCATACATGTGAATGTGCTCCTGTAGGAGTCCATGGAGGCCAGAAGAGGTGTCTGATCCCCTGAGCTGAAGTTACAGGCACTTGTGAATCCAACATGGGTGGTGAGAACCAAATTCTAGCCCTTTGCAAGAGCAGAAAGTGCTTTTAAAGGAGCAGAAAGCGTTCTTATGTGTTGAGCCATCTTTCCAGTCCCAGTCAGTCAGTCAGTCAGTCAGTCAGTCAGTCTGTCAGTCAGTCTGTCTGTCTGTCTATCTATCTATCTGTCTGTCTGTCTGTCTATCTATCTATCTATCTATCTATCTATCTATCTATCTATCTATCTATCTATTTATTTTTGGTTCTCTGTGTGTAAGCCAGAAATAGATGCAAATGTCTTCCTCAAATCTAACTAGCCCTATGTTTGGGATGGGGTCATCTCTGCACTGGGCTCGTCTGCTCAGCCCGAGTGGCTGGCTGGCCAGCAAGCCCCAAGGATCCACTCATTCTTCCCTTCCCAACACCAGGATTAGAGGCATAGGCCACTGTGTCTACTTTTGTGTTTTTGATGGGTTCTGGGGGAACCAAACTCAGGTCCTCAGGCTTGCATGACACACAATGATGGAGTCATCTCCCTACGTGATCATATTGACTCCTTAACAGGGCAACTGGAAAACTAACAGACCTTCTGTTATAGACACACTAGTGCTCACTTAGATGAATTTTAATAATTTCCTCCCCTGTTGTTTTGAGAAAGGTTCTGGTTATGTGTAGCACTGGCTGATTTGGAACTTAATATGTGGACCAGGCTGTTTGGAACTTGGGAGAGATCTGCCTATCTCTGCCTCTTGAGTCCTAGGATTAAATGTCCAGTTCTCATTTCTCTGAGAATATAGTGTAGGGGAAAGACTTAATGAACCATAGACTTAAAAGCTCAGTGTGTCTGGGTATTTTGTCTGCCTGTGTGTCTGTAGACCATGTGTGTGCAGTGCCCATGGAGGCCACAAGAGGGCATTGGATTTCCCCCTAGGACTGGAGTTACAAATGGTTGAGTCTCCATGTGACACTGGGAATTGAACCTGAATCCTCTGGGAAAGCAGCCAATGAACCACTGAACCATCCCTTCAGCCCCACAAGTATTATTATTAACCACTGAGGAAAAAAAAAACTTATCTTTATCAGATTGAGCAAAAATTGTATGCTCTGATTTTTAAATACACATTTATTTTTTAACTCCCAAGTTTTCAGTTTATGTTAACCATGACTTTAACATATTTTAAAAGACCAATATAGTTCTTTGCAGAATTCCACTTATTTATGTGACCCACATGCAGATGGCAATGTCCTTCACTATGCCACAGATTCTGCCCAGGGTATCAGCATCTGCTCATATGTGTTCAAAACAGATAGAAAAACATTAATTACTACTTCAAACTCTAGGATTTATTTCACCAGAGGACTTTAGTATGGCATCATGCAACCTTTGTGTGTGCACACATGCACGTATGTGTGTGTGTGTGTGTGCTCTGCCACTGAACTGCAACCATTCCAAGAAGTTTCTGAAAAACTGATTCTATGCTTACTTTTAAAGACACAGGAGCTGAGGCAGTGTGATGGTTTGCATATGCTTGGCTGGGGAGTGGCTCTATTAGAAGGTGTGGCCTTGTTGGAGGAAGTGTGTCACTGTCGGGGTGGGCTTGGAGACCCTCCTCCTAGCTGCCTGGGGATGCTCAGTCTGCTCCTGGCTCCCTTCGGGTGAAGATGTAGAACTCAGCTCCTCCTGCACCATGCCTGCCTGGATGCTGTGATGCTAATATACTCCCGCCTTGATGATAATGGACTGAACCTCTGAACCTGTAAGCCAGCCCCGATTAAATGCTGTCCTTTATAAAACTCATGCTGGTCATGGTGTCTGTTCATAGCAATAAAATCCTAAGACAGGCAGCTTTTTTTTTTTTTTTTTTTTTTTGCAGGGGGGGTGGTGGGGGGAGCTAATGTCTGACTTAAAGACAACACACTGTAAACTTTATTTTTAACTACAGTCTATTACATATATATACATATATATATGTATATATATATATATATTCATGCTACCACAGAACGTGTGTAGAGGTCAGAGAACAACTTGGGGTTAGTTTTCCTCCATGATGTGGATTGTGGGTATCAAAGTCAGGTCATTAAGCTTGGCAGCGAGCACCTTATCCATTGAGTAATCTTACTACCCCGATAACGTATATGTAGACGTACTCTGAATTTTAATAGAATAACAGAGGGAGTCCAAGCTAAGGTACTGGAAAGTTCTCACCCATGATGAGACTGGTGCACAGAACATGGTTTGTGGTTATCAGCAGAGGTCAGAGCTGGCTCAGCTCTGCTGTGCGAGAAGTCTTTACTTTGTTCCAGGCGACAGCTATGGGGATCTAACATCAGGCCATCCTTCAATGTGGAACTGAAGGGCTTTATGTCCTTTGTTATGTGGTTTAATGGCCTAGCTTGCACAGGTTTAGAACTGCCCATTGTTAGAACTGGATGTTTTCCAGTTTCCAGGACAACATGCAGCTTTAGAGAAAGGCTGTCCTGGGCCTGTGGTATGAGGCTTGTGTCCAGCCTTTGACCTACCTCCACTCTTTATGAGGATGTCGAAGAGGTCATCCATCTGCTGACTGTGCACACTGGAAACCTGCAGCCAAGGACAGCAGAGTTAGCCACCTGCACCAGGGGCAGCCTCTGTATTGCACTGAGGGGTTCACTGAGCCTTGGCTTTACTCTAACTCTTGAGAGTCTAGACAACAGCTGAGTTGCCTGGGAAATGGAGATACTTAAGTAACACGGCCTGATAGGTCAACTAAGCCAAGGAAGAAGTCAACTCTGTGACTTCCATATGTGCCTTATTTTCACTGAATGGCACTTTGGGAGATTTCTAATTGTTTATTCTAAGAGTGTCTGAATTAATCTGCATTTAACAAGAATTGATTTACTTAAAGATAAGCATACTCTGCACACTGTCTTCTTTGTGGTCTACTTGACACTTAAGTGACACTTACCGTGCGGGGTGGTGTGAATGAAAACCATCTCCACTGGCCCACAGGGAGAGGCACCTGAAAAGACTAGGACCCGAGGAGTAGGTGTTACTGGGAGGAGGGGGGTTGGAATTTTAGAAGCTCAAGCTAGGAACAGGGCTCATTCTCTTTTGCTACTGCCTGGAAATCCAGATGTAGAACTCTTGGCTACTTCTCCAGCACCATGTCTGCCTTTGCTGCCATGCTTCTGGCTTTTCTTTATAAGAGTTGCTGTGGTCATGGTATTTGTTCACAGTAACAGAACCCTAACTAAGACAGCTCAGGTCATGGAGTTTAATGTTCTGATGTGTACGTGTCTAGGAACTCATCAACAAGATCAACATTTGTTAACTGGGAAGCCCCTCACCTCCAGGACCCACTGTCCTTCAGAATGCATCCATTTCCATCAAGTGCCTCAGACATGTTCTTAAGGTATGGGAGGTGCACTCTTACGCAGTGTCATTACTCTGAGCCGTGGCCATGATGCAGTATGCAGCTTACAGATAGTTAACTGATTTTTCTGCTCATCAGTATTCCATGTATGGGAATGTCTGCTTGCTCACTCACTCACTTGCTGGTAGACTTCCCACTTTTGGGCTGTTAAAGCTGCTACAGAAATCTGTGCACAACTCTGCACAACCATGTGCCCTGCCTTCTCTTGGTAAGTACTGAGAAGTAGAATGAATGGCTTTCAGAGTGGTGTGCACTTAACATCTTGGACAATTGCCAAACTGGTTCCCAGCATTACCTGTGTTCCCAACAGCAGGTGCTCTGCATCCCCACTGCACCTCCTGAGATGGCCGTGGGATGAAGATGCGGGTCTACTGCATTTACCTGGCGACTGGTGACTGCTGAGGGTCTGTGCACTAGCTACTTACCATCCTTAGTAATATATATGTTTAAATCTTTTGCTACAAGCAGATCTAGTAAGTTTCTTGTTTGAATAGTGTGTTTTGCCCAATTTTTGACTTAAAATCCATGTCTTCGTGTTTGACAGATTATGTGTTGTTTACCTGAAGTTCTTTGGAGTCTACTTTAAAGGATAGGCTTACCTGACATCGGACCTGGTTAGTAGTCTCTGAGAACCCTCCTCACTAAGGACTTAAAACAATGCTGCTCCACTTTCTCTGGTTTCCATTACTTTAAAAAAAATACATTTATTTTGTGAGTGTGCTTGTCCACATACATATTGTTACATGTGTACCGTAATGCATGGTAGCGGTCAGAAGACAGTTTGCAGGAGAGGGTTCTCTCTTTTCACTACGTGAGTCCTGTGGATGAAACTTGGTTCATCTGGCTCAGATAGCAAGGTCACTTAGCTACCTTGGCAGCCTTTTTCCATCATTGATGAAATACCTGACATTAGTCACTTAGTGGTTTTTCCCTTATGTGATGGACTGCTTTTCTCCCCACTTCTGATAACGTGAAACGTGGAATGCTACGATGGAATGTGAATGCTATGATGTAACAGGAATCCTAAACACCTCAAAGCTGAACACACGAGCTATTGTCTTGTCAAGTACTTAGCTTTCCCACTGTCTTGCTTCTCTTTCTATGGCTTTTGAGTTACACTGTGGGAAACCATTACACAAGCTCTTCAGGTTCTAGTCACTGGGGTGTGTGTGTGTGTGTGTGTGTGTGTGTGTAGGCTTTTATTCTAATTAAAGGTTAAGTGACATCAAATAATTGTACATATTTATGGGCCACATATGTACACAATGGAATGGGCTAGCTCAGGATGACTTTCCCTCTTTCCCCTTCCCTCTGCTAAGTCTATCTACAGTTTTGTCCTCCCCCCCTCCCTCCCTCCTTTCCTTCCTTCCATTTTTTAGAGACAGGATTTCTCTGTTTTTCCCGGGCTGTCCTGGAGCTCGCTCTGTAGACCAGGCTGTCTTTAAAGTCAGGTCCACCTGTCTCTGCCTCCCAAGTGCTGGGATTAAAGGTGTGCACCAGTATTACAAAGCAAAAGCAACCTTTACCTGTCCCCCAACAGGAAGTCTGCAAGAGATGGAAGAATTTTGAGAACCAGGGCTTTGTGCTCTGTAACCCCAAAGCAGGAAGCAACAGATGAGAAACCTGTACATAAGAAACAAAGGGCTGCTTCTACCAAGAGGCATGTATCACCTGAGCTGGTGAAGGTGAAACACCTGAGAAGTGTGTCAAATAAACATGAATCTGTGGAGGAGCACATTAGCACCATTATGCAAACAGAAGAAATGTAAGCCAAAAGAGAGAACCCAGCCATTCCAGATCAGAAAATACCCCAGAGCTCTAGGTACAGAAAGAAAACTGAAAAACAGCCAAGCACCAAGTTTGATACGTCTGCAGAGAAGGTTGGGATAGAGAAAAATGAGAAAACAATGAAGATCTCCCAGGAGACAGAGCCGCAGAATCCAGATACTGGAACCAAGAAGTCTTCATCTCCGGGCAAAGTCAGTGGGAAAAGAACATGTTTGAGGTCTAGAGCACAGATGGAGATTCCCCAGCCTCATGAAGCAGAAGAGAAAACAAGCAGATCAGGTGCAGAAATCTCAATAAAGACCCAGCAAGAGAAAGGAGTCTCTGGAGATTCAGATGTTAGGTGTTTGAGATCCAGACAAACTAGAGTCACTTTGGACAATGAACCTAAGCCAAGAGTAACTCAAGGGGCCAAGAGAGATGCAAAAACTCTGAAGAAGGATGAAGACATTGTATACACCAAGAAATTAAGAACAAGAAGTCACCAGAAAAGTGAAACTGTGTAGCAAAGACATTTAAGAAGGAAAAGTAAATTTGGTTTAATGATAAATTCCAGTATGATTTTCACCTCCAGTGTGGAGGCGAACTGTAAATAATATTGCCTATGCTTAAGGAAAGAAGCTTTGAGCTTTCCTGGTCAGACTCTCTTCAAGCTCCAATGGAGATCATGAAGATCACCAGGGATCTCAGAGCAATAGCAGTTTAAATGATTGGTGGCTAAACAGGTAGAAATGTGGCCCTCTGTCCTACCCAATAAAGCTCTGTGAAATTAAAAAAAAAAAAAAAAGTGTGCACCACTGCTTGGCATGATTTTTTCCCAAGTATTGTATTTTTCTTAGTTTTAGAATTTCCATTTGGTATTTTTTAAAAAAAATCCCATATCTGTTTACATTTATAAAGGATGGAAACACAGGGTGAGCCTTGTTTTCTCAGCTTGGGGTTCACCTCACTGGTGGCTTCTCCATCCTCCTGACTATCAGAAGATGCTAGTTTGGTTGCCTGCTCAGAGGAATGGTCTCAAATGCTTCTGGGGCAGACAGCTCTCAGTCTGTCTGTCTTCTGCTTTCGGCTGGGCTGCTAGGCATCTACGCCAAGGCTCTGTGGCTGGGGCTCAGCTGGGGCTGTGGATTCAGAATTTAGAACTTCTCTTGATTTTCTCCTCAGTAGCTCATAGCTTGTTCCTGTGGTTTGCAGGCCATAGTGACTATCACTTTCTACCAGAAACCCCGACTCCCTGCAAATGTGGCCGAAAGAGAGACCTTGGGCTGGGTTGTTCTCTGCTGAGTGTGGGCTTACACCGCAGTGCCGAGCACACTGTCTCTGCTTCCATATGGTGACCAGTTTATAGCTGTTACCCTGGGAAGGCAGAATCAGCAGGGCCCGACTCCCTCATTGGTGGAGCTGAAGTCTTTCCCCGTGAGACTGAGAGGTGCTGATGCAGTCTTAGCCTAGGAGCTAAGCCGGTGCCATGCCCCCGGGACGACCCCTGGCTTCTGTTGCTACGTACATGAGCTAGGAAGTGCAGTGAGTCTGCACTCGACAGGCGTGCTCCACGGTGAGGGCTGCCGTCCTTCCGGCTGTTACTAAGACCACCTGGTAGTTTACTTTATTCCCTGGGGAAGAGATCCCACTTGCTAGTATCTATTTGTTTGACTCTTATTGTAGGGTTTAAGCTTTTTTTTTTTTTAAATCTATCATTTTCCTCATAGGTGAAGTCTCTATTGATTTGGGATGCTCACAATTAGGAAGGCTGTCTTTCCTCTGCGTCCTGTAAACTACAGCAGATGCTCACTGTGCATTTCTTCACCCTTCATGTCTTAGACAGCAAATACAGCAAGACACCACGTGTCCCTGAGAAGTACTCCACAGAACATGGGGCATGGGGCTGCACACAGTTCTGGCCAGTTGCTGTGAGTTCTTGCTTGGATCCACTGTGTTCTACTGTCAGGTCCAGCACTCAGGTCCTCTGGGAGGCTGCAATCCTTTCTCACAAGAAAGCCCTCAGTTGTGAAGGGAGCTTTGGAGAGGCAGGGCTTGGATGAGTTTAGGTGAACAGAGTCTGGATGCTTTTTGTAACTGAGCTCTCACTCTGCTCACTGGACCCAGGGGGGCTCCAAGGAGACACAACCCGCACCTGAGGCCCCACTATCACGGCTGCTCCCAACACTTGCTGTAGGCAAGTGGCTTAGAGTCTTCACAGGTCAATTAAAACCAGCCAGATAAAATATAAAGTTCCTCGCTGTTATTCTGTGCTTTAACAGAGGATCGGCATAATCTGAGGAAGCCCTGAAACATGACTGGGGTATGACTGTGACCACCACACTCACCTCTGGAAGGGCTGACTGGGTGCTGCGTGTCTGCTTGATGGCTTCCTCATACCGAGGTGGATCTTTTGTCTTTGTGACTGGGGTCGCGAACAAAGAGTGCTGGACAACAAATTGCTGAGGTGGGGGTGGTGAGCTAGGCTGCATCAAACAAGAGAGAAATACTTGTTAGTTCTGGGCCAGCCAGGGGATCCTGCAGTGATCCCAAGCACTGTACAGTTGACAACTGGTGGGCAAGCAGGAACGTAAGTCACTGTTCACCCTGCAGAGCCAGTGCTGGTCACCACACACTCCAGATGCCAGCATGACTGCAGTACTTTAGTGCTATTGTCACTATGGCTTACCTTGCTGGCTGGGCCAGGTCCATTTTGCAGGGGTACAAGCGGGGTGCTTCTAGATTGAAGAGCAGGGTTAGAGGTCTTACTGACAAAGGGCTGCGGGGTCGCTGGGCCAGGCTGTCTCTGGTATTGAAGAACTGTGTTTGGTGCCGAGTTTGTGAAGACCTGTGACAGTGAATTTAAGAAAACCCATGTTTTAGAGCAGAGGCTAACAAATCCACCTTCTAGGTTTGTGGTCCACAGGCCCTCTGCTGGAAGCTTTGTCAGGAGCATGAAGGCACTTTGGACAGTGGGAGACAAGAAGGCAGCTGCCAACAGGACTGCAGACACTGGTGGGGTGTGGGTACCGTGTAGGCAGTACCTTATGTGAGGAAAACTGCTCAAGCAGTTTTTCTTGCTCACTGAAGTGATCTGGTTCACTCCCTTCCTAGACATAGGGTTCTGCCTCCCACCCATGCACAGCATCCTTTGGACATCTCTGGATGTTCAAACCTGCTCTTCGCCTCATCACTGCTCCAGCTCAGAGGGTGGCCTCTGTGGCTCTGTACTCAGTGTGGCCTTCTTTATACTTGGACCCACGGAACCACCTGCAGACTTCTTCCCTCAGCATTTCCCAGTTCATTAATCCTGGACCTCCTTTGCTGCCACCCCGGGGAGGGGTGCTACTCAAGCCTTCCCAGCGACAAGCTGTCATAGGGGTAGCAGTCCTGTCTCACCTCTTCTAAAGAACCACTTTCTGTGTCAGCAGGCCAACGGGAAACCAGTTTCCATGGAACTCTGAAGTGTTTCTTATGGCTCCATGAAGAGGCTCAAGTGTGGATGACTTTTATAAACTAAGGGCCACATTACTTACACAGTACTGTGTCTTACAGGGCTTGGCTTCATCACCAAAATGACTTTATACCACCAATGTCCTCAAACAAAGTGGCTTCTCTCTTATGTCACCATGGACAGATAGATTGGTTTCTTTGTTATGTGTGTGAGTATTTTGCCTTGCATGTGTATCTGTGTACCATGTGCCTGCCTGGTGAGTGTGAATGGAAGCTGAAGAGGACCTGGTGTTCTGAATCACTCAGGCATCTCTCCAGCCCCAGTGCAAACACTTTTTACTATGAGAGGACATGAGTGAGTACACAAGTCTCTCTCCAATGCACTTAGTATTTGTGAGTCTCCTTCTATGTGGCAAACGCCACTTTATGGAAATAACGACTCCTAATTCTAGGATTCCGAGATGAAGTGAGAACCCTAATTTATACTGCCTATCATTGCGGCTTCTCTTCCCTAGACCAAAGAAAGCTGGGCCTCCTTTAAACTTACAGACTACATTAAGTGGTACTGCGGCTTCTCGCTTGGTCATGAATGACTTTTCCCTTTTCACTCATGTCAATGGTGCTGTTGATAAGTGGGGCCTCTGTTTACCTTCAAGTGTCTCACTACCCATGGTTCAGGATTACCTGAGTTTATCAGACTGCAGTGCCTAATTACCTGTTCAGATCAAAGCTCAAAGCCTAGCTAAGAACGACTGTTTTTGTGGCCTTTTCTTCCACTTTCAGAGAAAGGGTCCGGCTATGTAGCCCAGGCTGCCCTCAGACTACCTGTGATGGAATCACAGGTGAGTGACACCTGACCTTCCAGCTCTGCCTCATGATATGGCACAGACTCTTACAGAGAAACGCATACAAATTCTAACTTGAGAGAGAAATCCCAGAAGTATCTTTTTATCTTCAACTACCTTTCCCTAGGGAACAGCACACTTAATTAGAAAAGAAATATACCTCAAAATTCAATAAATCTACCATACTGGAATTATAAAAACATGCTCTGGGAACTTACTTGGAAAAGGCTTGGACTATTCAACCATCTTTCACACTAGAGACTTCCCCTCATCCTAGACAAAGTATCTGTGGATCCAAGGTCTGTTCTATGACTGAGGACTACAGCCTTCCTTCCAAAAGAATAGGCTTTGAGGATGATGCCACTGGCAGGGGAGATGTGACAGAAAGCATAGTTTCAGTCTGTCTTTGTAAGCATCCTACCTTTCTGACTGGTTGAGGCTGGACCAACACATGCTGTGGGAAGGCCTCCTGCTTCTGAGGCAGGGCTGAGGCCAAGGCTGAGGGCAGGGCTGCAGCTGGGACCTGTGTGGCTGCAGCTACCTGAGGCTGAGCCTGGACGCCTCCTTGTGCTGGTGTCTAGGAAGTAAACAAGAATTAATCTTAGTGTCAAGAAGCACATCTGGAATTGAGTTTATAATGCAGTATAACTTTGCTTTGGGATTCATAGCTAAGATGACGTAACACACAATGACTATAGTCACTTACTTTGGTTCACCTGTATATATCTGATCTTTAGCAATTTCTTCCTTTTTGTCACCCCTCCCTACTTCCCTGGAGATGGGGACTGAGAGTTCAAAATTGTCTAGCTTCCTGAGAAACACTTCATTATGTACATTATGTAATTCATTATGTACAGTCACCCAGTGAACAACATGCTGGACTTCTGTCAACTTCCCCTGAGTGAGCTCGATGACAATCCTAAAGCAGTGACAAAATGCCAGACAGCTGTCTTCATGACCTTACTGTTCCTCAATGTGGCTAAGATTTTAGAAGAAAAGTTTGAAGGCAGAAAATGGAAACAAGACAGCTCTGCACATTAGAGGTCTGTAACCCATGTAGAAGTACCTCCGATAGGTACCCAACAGCCTACAGTACTGCTTTGAAGCTTGTAGCATACACAGCCTGGGAACAGCCAGAGATGCTGGACATACAGCTGTACACAGGCCCACTAGAAAAAGGCTCTGTTTTTGCATCAACTATAACAAAAGATTTGTATCCATTGTCCTCCTAATATATGTTACCGAATGGATTTCTAACTCACAGGTGCCCTGCACACCTCTGCACGCCAAGCAGGGGTGTTCGATTGCTTTATACTTGCTGAGGTGTTTGAGTACTGTCTCCTGATCTAAGATGTGAGCTTATTTCTGCCCACAGGTACTGGGTAGATTAAAGCTGAAGCACTGGCTCACATGGCTTCTTGTTTTCTTTATGGCCACATCTGGATAAGGTCCACCAGAAAAGCACTATTCAGCAAGATACCCAACCTGCAGGTCTCTGCATCAGAACCAGCCCACTCCATGCTTTCCTCAGCTCAAGCATTCTTATATAAATGTCCCAAGAACAGATATGGCCCCTGCCACCATCCCTAGCCAGAAGAAATGGATTTACCTGTCAGATCTGTCCTCAGGCTCCTAGAAATGGACTGTTACTTAGAACCAGGGCAGAGTGTGAAGTGTTCAAGGCACACAGCCTATGCTAATGCCATTAATCTTTAAATATGTATTTTTATGTCTGTGTGCCTTTGCAAGTTTATGTGCACATATGTGTAGGTCCCCAAGGAAATCAGAGGGCACAGGATATCCTGGAACTGAAGTCACAGCAGCTGTGGCTGTCCGATGCTGATGCTAGGAATGAACCTGAGTCTGCTCTGAGAGCAACGTGCGCTCTCTCAGGACAGATCAGGAGACCACTCTGCTGGTTTGTATGATATAAACGCAGTAAGTGTAGCCAGACCAACCCTGCCCCACACCCACACCACACCTTCTGAAACGCTAGCTCACAACACAGCAGCTCAAGGTTGGCTGCAGTATTCTCTATACGGCAACACTGTGAGACACACTTCGTACCTGGAGTTGGAGGCTGCCTACTGGGAGTTGCACTGAAGTAACATTTGAACCCTGGATGGACACCGGTAACAGTAGCTGGGTTGTCTGTGTGGTCAGTAAGGCCTGAGGCTGAGCAACAAGGGCAGGTGGCTGTCCCTGGGAGCTCAGGTAGAATTGCGAGACAACATTCTGCTGCTCTGTTTGGGCCATGGGGACCTCCTGCTTGACGACCACAGCCTTTTTGGCAACAAGGGTCTGGCTACCTGTGGAGATGGGCTGGCCTACAGAATGGCCAGGCACTGGGATGGACTGCTGGGGGCTGGAGCAGTCAGGGAGTGAGGTCTCATCTTTGACGGAGGACCGGACATTGCCAAGTTTCAGATCTGATGTACTAAAGGGATGTGTGGAGCCACTGGGCTGAGAATCTGGGGGTCGCTGCTGCCCACGTTTTTCCACCTCCAGCTGCATCTTGAGGACTTCCACCAGCTTCTGTTCTTGTTCCAGTTTCCTCTTCAGCTCTTCAATCTGCTTCTCCTTCTCCTGAAGCTTGCGGTCCTTCTCAGCGGCATCCAGTTCTAGGGTTGACAGGGTGCTACTGGTGGGGCTCAGGCTGTCCTCATGGCTTGCCACCCTCAGGGGAGATGAACACAAGAACTGGGAAGGTGACATCATGGTCATGATCTCCGTGAAGGTGTCTGTCATGTTTGTGTCATCGGTACTGAGACTGGACTGCTCGGAGGGTGATGGCGAGATGGGCAAAGGGGAATGGGCATTTTCGACATGGGGCACACTGCTGGATCCAGAAGGTGGCAAGTCTGCCTTGAAAGTGGACACAGAGTTGGTTACAGCATTATGCAGTGTTGTGACTGGCAGTGTCACTGTGACCTCTGGGTTACTGGTGACAATAGCTGCTGATGACACTGCCACAATACTGCCAGTGGCAAGGTTATTACTGGTCACTTCCTGGTAGGGTTTCAGGCGTTCAATGAGGTCTGGTTTAGTTCCTGACACTGGCAGACCCCTCAGTTTGAGTTCTGTCTTCAGCTCTGACACCTGGAGGCAAAAGCAGATCAGAGGCTTGGTTTTATGAGTCTCCCACACATAAACACCAGAGCATCCCTCTGTTGCCCACAGAGCGATGCTGATACTGCCTGTAGATGTCTGAAACTGGCATATAAACAGACTTTTTCCATCTGTGCACACTGTGACAAACTTAAGTCTACAGAGGAGACACAGAACCTGTGAGAAGTAATTAGAAAATGGGTGATATTGTAGTAATTGCTACAGAGAAGTGGTCTCTTCTCATGGTGCTCAAATAAGGCATGTGGTCAGTAAACGAGAATTAGATCAGCTATTTGACATCTAACACCTAGTGGAATAAAAAGAAAGCAGTTCCATAAAGGGTGCTAGTGTTTTGCTAAAGTCGTCCAGACAACTGGGCACTTGACAGGCAAACCTGGCCATCTGCTCATGTGTAAGGACGGTACTCAGAGGTGAAGAGCTGGGGGTGGAGTCGTCACCTTTAAGTCATCCAAGCTAGAAGGCAGTGGTCCTGGCCTCCTCGCCGGCACACCTGTGCTGCTGCTGTTGCTGCTACTGCTGCTGCTGTTCTTGTCAGTTCTTCAAGAAAAAAAGAAATCAGAGCTTACAACAAGCTCGCTCTAGGTTTGGGTCTATTAACAATCTGTCATCTTGTAAGGAGAATCGATTGTGGACACAGACAGGAAGACTCAGTATTGTGGAAATGTCAAACGCATCATCTTCCTCCATTCAAAACCCTAGAGGCTCTGTCTGTTTGTATGGAGGACACACAGAAGGCCACTCTATGCTTGATGCAGAAGGGGCAAAGGACGAGGATTGGCTCAGTGTCCTTGCAAGGAAAGCTACAAGACTGCACTAGCTCTGGTGCCCGTGTGCACCCGTGAGCACTACCACAGTTACATGGGCACCTTTCAGCACTTGCCTGATATGATGCAGTTAAAACCCCAGTCTTAAAAATAAAGTTCTTTGAGGTCTGGGTGAAATGATGAGAGTCTAATGTCTCATCTTAGAGTTGTAAGAACTCAATCCATGCATTTGGTTTTACTGCCATTCAACATTGTTGCCACAAGAACATTGATGGGTATGTTTTGAGTCAATCTTGCCATGAAGTTTGAATAACAGCCATACTGTGCTTTATTATTTGATGTCCCATTCCCAGGCCACCTTTTGTTTCCTGTTTAGTTATATTGGTCTCTGGAGAATATACAGCTAAGTATTAGTCATGGGGCTAGGTAGATAGTACAGTTGGTAAAGTGCCCTGCAAACTTGAGAACCTGTGTCTAGATCCCCACCTACATAAAGCTGGGCACAGAGGTCTGAGTTTGTAATCTCAGCATGGGAAGGTGGAGACAGAAGGGTCCTGGGGCTTGCTGGCCAAGCTCACAGGCTACTAATGAGTGGGCTCTAGGTTCATCGAGAGATACTATCTTGCCTAATAAGGTGAAGAATGACAGAGAATCCACCTGATACTGACTCTGACAGCCACACGTGCACACATAAAATGCTTTATGCTACTTTTTGGTTGAAATTCTATACTTGTGCTTATGGTTCACTGTAACTTATTTCTGTTATTTTATTAATTAATTAATTATTGCATTTATATAAGTACACTGTATAGCTGTTATCAGACACACCAGAATTAGGGCATCGGATCCCATTACAGGTGGTTGTGAACCACCATGTGGTTGCTGGGAATTGAACTCAGGACCTCTGGAAGAGCAGTCAGTGCTGTTAACCACTGAGCCTCTCTCCAGCCCTTTTGTTATTTTAAAAGTTGAATTCTCTTTTCACCTAAATCATGAGAATACTGAGGTTCTGAGTCCTGAGGTGGGCTTCTGCAGGCTTGCTCCTGTGGTAATAAGGAGGCACAGATATCTGCAGAGACCCTTCCCTCAGAGTGTCAGGCTTTTGTCTTGTTTTCTAGATAGAGTCTTGTGATATGGCCTAGGCTAGACTTGAATGTACAGCCTACAGCCTTCCCTTCTCTCATGTTGGGACTATGCAGTGCTGGCTAGAACTGGCTGTAGCTTTGTTTGTTTGTTTGTGATGGATCTCTGGTAAAGATTATCAGTGTGTTGGAAAACAAAACTCTCATTTTTCAGATCTGGGAACTGACCAGAACTTGAGTTCAGCCTTCCTGTGGTTAAATGACACATGGCACTAGATGGCTCTTTGGTTGTGGTAGCAAGTGACGCTTATGGAAGAGTGAGGAACTGAAGCCTCAGGGAATGCCAGGGCATGTGGAGTCTGGTGTCCTCCCTATGCCTTAGATGTCCTCTTCTCAGGTAAAGAGGTAAGCTGCATAGTTTTTATTTTGGGGCCGAAGAGTGGGTTCAGCACTTAAGCGCACTTGTTCTTGTAGAGGACCTGAGTTTCATTCTCAGCCCCACATGGCAGTTTACAACTATCTGTCACTCTAGTCCTGGGGATCTGATGCCCTTTCTGACCTCCTCAGGCACTAGTCATACACATGGTTCACACAGACACATGCAGGTAGAACCCGCATACAAACAAAACAGTAAGCTTTAAAACTTGTTTAAAGCTTTATTTTATGTGAGTGAGTGCTGTGCCTGCATGTATGTCACTTACACCTTTAAAAGGATGATTCCCAGGCACATGTCATGGGAAAGTCTTTTTGTGGAATTTCCAGTCCCAGTCTCCTCACTGGGAATGGAATAAAAAGGAGCAATCTCACCGGCCCTGCAGGGTGATGGTGGCATGAACAGTGAGCACACTGTGGGTCACACGTGGAGCCACAGTCACCCAAAGGGGCAGCGCTGCAGGATGCCACCCAGGGCTTAGACAGCAGTAAAATGCAGTGACGGCTGCACGGGACCCATATCAACTCTCTGTGGCCATCCTGGATCCCTTGTAACAGCTCATTTGGGTGTGTTAGCTCTTAAATAATAACATGTTACAGAAATGCTTTCCCCTCTCCATACTCTGATGTTTAAAGCATGTGCTTCATAGTAGGTTGGAATTACCAACAGATTTAGTCTTCATCATGATATCTTAGAAGAAGCAAATTGACAATCATTCCCCTATGGGGAGCTATTATTTTCTAACAGTATCTTTTAGTAGGCTTCCTAGAAAAGTGGCCCAGACCTACAGGGACGGTGGGGGTCCAGTTTTACAGAATGGAATACTCAAAGTTTTTTTTCTAATGACAAACTTTCTGTCTTTTCCTAGTCTTCTCTCCAGAGCTGGGTATGTGGGAAGTTAAAGATAGGGGTTTCTATTCAGAAAAAGCATATTGGGATAAATATTTAAAGCATTTTCAGTCAATGAGTTGAGGGTATAAACTTGCCTATTCTAGGCCTAAGGACAGGTTCCAAGGTGTGCAGATGCCATCCTTCTCTGGCCCTGGGCATTCAGACCATTTCCTGTGTGTCACCTTTGACCCATCCTGTCACTACCTCGTCATGGCTCCTCTGCCCTTGAACATCCCACTGTTGTCTTTAATGACTCAGTCTTACCTGGTTCCCACTGTCTAAGATACCACACTGTCTGCCACGTGGAATGGTCTACTGCAGACAGCTGTCCTTACTTCTTGCCTTTCGCCTGTCTTAGGAACTGACCAACTGACCAGGCAGCTGTCTCAGCACCACTGTATGCCCTTCCTCTTTCCCTGCTTGGAAGAGCCTTCCATGTGGGAACTTTCAGCAAACCTTTCCCTCACTTCTGCCTTTCTGCCCTTGCTTCTTCCCTGCAGGTGAGTGTGCACCCAGAGGGTTTTCTCACAGCAGTTGATACTGATGGATCCTGAATAACTGTAAAAGGCTCAGAGACTACTGGAGGGCAAATGGTGGACTAGATAGCAAGTCACATTCACTGTGGGATTTTAGACACTGTGTGTGGTAAGCTTGGACCACAGCCAAGTGAGGGTGGTCCCTGAGCAAAGAACTTGGCCATCCCCAACCTACCATAACTTGGGGTTCCTCCCAAAGCCAGAGCACGAGTCATGCCAGGATGAACCCCCAAGCACAGGCTTACTTGACAGGTGCGGGCAGGATGGTCTGGTAGTTGTAGTGCTGCTGCTGTTGCTGCTGCTGCTGCTGGCTCAGGATCTGCAGCTGTAGGAAGAGCTGCTGCTGCTGGAGCAGGCGGGCATAGTTGGAGTCCATGTGTGGCTCGCTCTTCTCCCCTTTTTGGTTGGGCGGAATGTACTGGTGGTACTTGAGCTTCTTCACTCGGGGTTTCGGGTCTTTGCATTTTTTGTTACGGTGTTTGTCGTTTGGATTCTTGGGATGGCTTTGCTAATTTTTGAGGAAATAATAAAAAGGAGAACATTTTAAGAGATGTCAGAGTAACATGGACTCAATCAGCTTGTTGATCAGTGTTGAAAGTGCAAAGGAACTTTTATATATGACAGTGTAGAAAATGTCTGTTCCTGATATAATTACTGTAGTACCCTTGCTTAAAGCAAGAGTTTCAAATCCTCTGCTAAATTTTGGAAGGATCCCAAATCCGTCCATTCATGGAGAGAGAGAGAGAGAGAGAGAGAGAGAGCGAGCTGTCAGTCTATGAGGATGAAACATACACGATCGAATGTGCCTTAGTGATTCACAAGTAAAACAGCAGTGTGCCTTACAGTCCTCAGTGGTCTTGGTGAAGAATACATGAAATGCATTTCAGGAACCACTGACCTAGGCCTGTAATTCCAGCATTCAAGAAGTAGGAATAGGAGGATCAGGAGTTCAAGGTCAGCCTTGGCTACAGAGTCTGAGGCCAGCTGAGGTTACATAAGACCCTGTGTCAAAAACAAAGAATCACAAAGACAACTGCAGACTTAGTTTGATTTATAGATTTTCATTCTACATTGCTCCCTTGGCCTGGCACTGCCAAGACAAATAACAGACATCCACTCTGGGCTTCCTGAGGAGACAAAATGCTGGCCTAGTATTTCCTACCGAAAAGCAGGCTGTGTACTATGTGTGTAATAAGTTAAGGATTATGTCACCAGTACAGTGTAACATTAAGAAAATATAGCTATGAGCACATGCTTTTAATCCCAGCACTTGGGAGGCAGACGCAGGCAGATCTGTGTGAGTTCAAGGCCAGTCTAGTCTTGGAGTGAGTTCCAGGACAGTGAAACCCTGTCTGGAAAAAACAAATACCAAAATCAACCAACCAACCAACCAATTAACCAACCATAACAACAAACGCAAACGAACAAAAATATGGCTATGGAAAAATAAGTAAGTGCTTCTTTCTAGTGAGAATAAGAGACTACATAAGTAGTTTTAAGGAAAAGAAAGAATTCAAAATACTAAGTACTGAGGTTTGGTCTGTTGCTATGTATTGTAATGCTAAATTGTATATAAGAAGGCCTTTGCCTATGAGTGACTTCTCAAGTTTACATAAGCTTTTATTGTGCAAACCTTGTTCCTTGGTTTAAAACTGTTGGTTAAATAAACTTGGCTACAGCCAGTTACTGGAGGGATTTGGGGTTGAAGTGACCTGGTTGTGGCAGAGAGAATTGAGGAGAAGAAGGAAGAGTGAGGGGAGGAGAAGGGTGCCATGAGGGGAGATGGACTATGAGCACATGGCCAGGAGAAAGCAAGATTCTGGGGTATAATGCTGGGGAGGAGCCAGGCCAGCAGTTAGAAGAGTAGATTAGGGGTTACCTCTAGTAATTGTCAAAGCCAAATAACATAACCATAGTCTGAGTCTCACTCATTTGTAAGTTGGTGGAGAATGGTGGGGGCACACAAGCCCTAGAGGCGGGGACGGATGGTGAGAGTGTGCATTTGCCCTCTCTTAGGACTGACAAGGCAACTTTGTCCTGAGTTGCTCTTTTCAGTTTCAAAGTCATCAGACCATTCTCTGTCTTTTGGTATTCACACTACAACTTCATCTGAAAAGAAAAACAGTGAAAAACAGAGCAAGTTTGTTTGGCTTTTTCTGGTTCTTTTTTTTTTTTTTTTCGGAGCTGGGGACCGAACCCAGGGCCTTGCACTTCCTAGGCAAGTGCTCTACCACTGAGCTAAATCCCCAACCCCTTGTTTGGCTTTTTCTATTCTGGTCTACTTTTGTTTTATCTTATCTTATTATTCTTCAGATACCTGTTTGTTTTCTAGAGGCAGAAAGAGTGTAAGGAGGAAAGATGGGGAGAATCTTTGAGAAGTTGGGAGAGGAAAAACTGATCAGAATATATTGTTTGAAAAACATCTATTTTCAATAAAAGAAAGAATAAAATACAACAAGACAAAGAATAAAATGAAACAAAACAGTAGGCTGGAGAGGTGGCTCAGCTATAAGAGTACTGGCTGCTCTTGCAGAACATCTGGGTTTGGGGCACCCACATGGTACACATATATACATGAAGACAAATACTTATACGAATAAGTAATGAAAAACCCCAGACAAAGGAGGATTTCATTCCTAAGCTGCTTTAGTCACAGATGTGAATAGAGCTTCTGAATAAACAACATATATGTCATAACCAAAGAAGATTTAGACAGACACTGAAGCTATTACCACACTCGGGACATCGTTCCTGTTGAATGCCAGTGTAAAGTGGCACAGGGATGCCCTTGTCTGGGGAAGGTGCCTTCCTCTCCCTGCACAGACGACATGTCATGAGAGAGTGGAGCATGACTTTTATAGCAGGGTTATCAACAGTCAATGCAAACAGGCTCATGACTGATTCACAAGAGCTCAGTGTACATCTTTCCCATAAATCTGCGCTCAGGACATCACACAGAGCACTTGAAGCTCATGGCTCTAGTGGGAGTCGGTACACTGTAGAAACTGGCAAAGTTTTAACTTGACTTTCAGTGTGCTGAGTTACTACACACCTTCCAGCATAGCACTCAAGTGACAGTCCAATTAGCTACTTTCAGCATTTGCACGGAAGACCTGTGAAATGGGACTGTTGCTGGAGCTTGTGCTTCCTGCAAAAGTCCTTGATGTACCCTCCCTCGGATTCCCTGAGACTGTACCCTCATCCTTGGTGCTTCCTCCTCAGAGTCAAAGCACTTTCTAAAAGGAGATACTAGGGAAGGAGACGAGGAGAGAGTTGACAAGGACAGGCTGGCCCTTTTTGAGGGTACAAGATGGTGGAGGCAATACTGCAACGTTTGTTAGGATGTGACTTTGTTGATATTCCTGGTTCCAGTACTAAGCTAGGGAAAGGTGTACTGGAGTTGGAGTCCTGCTGCCTCAGACAACCTTGGTGGTAAGATTATAATCACCTGAGAGGCATGCTCTCCCTATAACTGAGTGCTGCCTGACCATCAGACAACCTTGGTGGTAAGATTGTCATCACCTGAGAGGCATGCTCTCCCTATAACTGAGTGCTGCCTGACCATCAGGGCAGAAAAGGCTGGAGTCTGGGAGATTGCACCTTTCTGGCCACCCCACTTCTTAACTTATTTGAGGGTCAGTCTCTGCATGATGGCAAGATTAGCTAACACTAATGTCCTATGTAGTTCAAGAGCTCTGAGACACTCTGAGACATGTACACTGCCCAGTTTAGGAAGAGCCACCTATGAAATGATTAAATTATTCTTTGCTCTCATACCATTTTATTATAAGACATTAAGAACTTTTAAAATGTACTATATATTTAAGGGTTTTTTTTCCCTCCTTTGAGATTTATTTTAACTGAATTATTTCAACCATGTCCACTTTGGGGAACAGTGCCATGAACTGGGCTTATCTGAGATCACACCAAGCTGCTTCTGGCCAAAATGGCTAAACTAAAAACCTCTCCAGATCTTCTGAGCAGCATACACTCTCAACTGGATACCACAGAGCTTCTTCATTTTGAGCATAAATTATTCCCAAAGCTGGCTGTCACAAAAGACACCTGAGTGTGGCTGCACCTCTAGTGCTGTGCTGCAGCAAGTCATCTGAGTGTGCTTAGTTGGGCAGGGCTGCCGACGGAGGACTCCTGAAGCATGCCTCATAGCACAGCACTTCGTACGAGCCAAGTTCTATATAATTTTTCTGTTACCATGAGGACAGGTCATGTGTTGACATGTCTGAGCCTAACAAGCACTACGGTTTAGTTTTCAAGGTTTGGGTTAAAAAGCAGGGGGTAGGTCCAGACACATGCCTCTGTTTAGTGTCCATGGGTTTGAGACAGAGTCAGTGAGTGGAGTCCTGGGTACCCACCTTCACCAGTGTTGGGCCAGACTTTGCTGAGGACACAGTGTTCGTGGGGAGGACAGAAGCTGTAGACCTCGTGGGAGGCTGGTCCACAGGGCTTTTCAAGAATTCAGGAACTGCTGGGGACACTGAGGTAAACTGTTGGGAAAGGCAGAAAAAGACAAGGCCATGAGATCAGTGACTGTAAGAGGACTGGAATTACAAAATGCCCCTTACTGATTATCCAGTACAAATTGGTCAGCCTCAAACTATATTCATATAAACAACAGAAATGGACTCAGCAGGTTGGTTTTATGTTTGTACATATCTACATACACATATAAATATAAGTAATACTGATAAAGTATAAGAGGCTATCAATTTGTGAATTGGGGGACATGGGAGGGATTGGAAGGAGAGCTCTGGGAGGGGCTCAAAGGAGGAAAGGGAGGGGTAAGTGATATAATTCTATTTTAATTAAAAATGTATAAAAACTTACAAATATAGAAAATAAAAATGTCTACAAAATGAAACAAAGAAAAATAAACTATTGTGCCTAGGACCCAAAGGAATCACAGACTTTAATCTTGATGAAGCGGATGTCTCAGTCAGGATTTCTATTCCTGCACAAACATCATGACCAAGAAGCAAGTTGGGGAGGAAAGGATTTATTCAGCTTACACTTCCACGTTGCTGTTCATCACCAAAGGAAGTCAGGACAGGAACTCAAGCAGGTCAGAAAGCAGGAGCTGATGCAGAGGCCATGGAAGGGTGTTTCTTACTGGCTTGCTCAGCTTTCTCTCTTATAGAACCCAGGACCACCAGCCCAGGGACGGCATCACCCACAATGGGCTGGGTCCTTCCCCCTTGATCACTAGTTGAGGAAATGCCTTACAGCTGGGTCCCATGGAGGCATTTCCTCAACTGAGGCTCCTTTCTCTGTGATAACTCCAGCTTGTGTCAAGTTGACACACAAAGCCAGCCAGTACAGCTGGTTATTTACCAGCTACCTCTGTAGTAATGGATAGCTGAAACTAAGATTAGGCTGATATATGGTAATGTTTTTAGTTTTTTCCCCTCAAAAATATAGTCAGAATCTGTAGGATGTCATACAGGTAAGACAGGTACAAGACAGAATGGGGCCTGTCATTGGGCGAGAAGGAAGGATGGGCGGGAGGAAAGTGTTAGGGAGAGGAGGAGACCTGAGTGAGGCTGGAGAAGCAGCAGAGAGAACATGGAGGCGGATGTTAAGATTCCTCTCTGCACCTTTACAGCTTGTTATGAATATTCTTAGGGGATGGATGTGCACAGGGCTTTGTGTGTCTAGGTGTGCAATTATAGATTATCAATTGGTTGTAAGTTAATTGTGTGGATGTATTGTACATTAAGCATTTAACACATAAATCTTGGTTGTTGGGTTCCAGTTTGCTGAGTAATAATTTCACTGGGTTGTTGGGAGTGTGAGCAGAGTCCATGACAGGAAGCTGTGTTAGTCTATAGAATGCTTGGGGCTAGCATTGTGTAGGGCCCTCGAACACTATGTGGGTCTCAGGTGTGGTAACAACCGCCAAGGGGACGATGTGTGAAAGCGGTAACAGAGAAACAGCTAGAGTGCACGGATCCTCAGGAGTGGGAACTCGCAGGAACCAGGTCGTCCTTTATTTATGTCATCATTTATAACTTTACAGCAACGAGAATCATCCTCATTTTTGGAAAAATAACCTCAAGACACATAAAAACACCCAAAACAATACATGGGTATTTCTAAAGTTTTCTTGATAGACAGGTCATGCTAATCCTGGCTCATTTACATGTAGGGTTGGGCCCCTCGTAGAATGAACGTGCCCCACCCTCCCTGTAGCTGGCAGCATCTCAGTGAAGGTTTGTGTCACTCCCAGGGCCTGCAATGTGCTGCACCCCTCAGACTTCTGCCTCAGAGCTGATGCTAACTGACCTGACCCTGTGTCGTTCAAAAGAGAAGCTGAATAACGTATTCCCAGGAGACTGTCTCACTGCATCCTGGAGCTTGTCTCACAGATGCTGGGCTTTGCCCTCCCTAGTGAGCACCAGCTGGGGTGGGGTGGAAGTCAGAAGGAGCTACAGAAGGTCTGACTCCTTCTCGCTAGTGCTTTACTCCACATATGTGACACATCGTCACCCAGCGATGTCAGTGCCTCATGTGCAGTGGCCTTGTCTTCAGGAACAACATCCCCTGCCCTGCCCTTTCAGTTCCTTGAACAACCTTCAAATGCATTATAGCAACAATCAAAATCAGTTCTCTTATGGAAGTATTTAAAACAGCAAGTGGTTTCCTTCTTAAAAGAAACAACTTGAAAACCTGCAGTGCTATTAGCAATAAACATCTGTTTAATTGATGAATGTCACTGTGTGGCTTTTCCTCAGTAGTTGCCCTTCAAGCCCAGCTGTGCCTGTGTGAGCAAGTGCATGACTGCATAAGTCCATGGCTCTCTCCTTAAGGCCAGCTACTGCTATTCATTTCAGCTTGTGATTATTAACATTAGACACCGTAAGGGACTCTGTAAAGATAGCTGTGGTCAGTTCCATTTCATCCAGAAATGGCAGCTAGGGACCCATTCTGTGTTCTTCAACACTAAGGATATGTCTGGCTCCTTGACAAACCTGTGGCCAGCTAAGTAAAAGGTGGCACTTCCTTACAGGACATGGCCTTATGTTATTAGTTATTATCTAGAAAGAAGTATCTCTGGGTGGTCTCACAGTGAGCACAGTTTTTGGCTCTTGTATAATTGGTCTATGAAGTAGAATCAAATGCTTAAATTTTGAATTGGACAGTTATGTTCTTACAAACATTCGGCCTGGTGCGCTGACCAACGCAAGCAGGCATGTTATATTTGAGTGAAGTGTTTACAACTTGAATGGTCATCAGAGCATGGGGATGCTCGTTAGGATGTCTTCTGGTCTACATCCCTACGCTGTGCCTCCTCTAGCCTCTAAAGCAGATACTGTTTTCTGATTTTCTCTACTTCAATGTGACTGCTATCCAGAAAAACTATAAGACTAATTCCACTGACACACAGTGGTTGTTCACTGCACCTAATGAGAAGATAAACAAGTTGGAAGGAGAGATCCAGAGTTCCCAGGCATTCTGTCAGGCTTTGTAGCATGTCTTAGAAGGATCCACAATATCCTCCCCAACTGGCACCTAGATCATGTCTAGGTGTTAGGCTTCAATTTGGTAAACTCTACAAAGAACCCAGGTGCCAGAGTACTGAAATAACCATGTTTTAAAAGGGTAGAAAATATCTAGGTCACAAAGGACACTTTCTCTGTTCTATAGTTGACTGAGAAATATACCATCACCTTAGAAAAAATGCTAAGTGTGCATTTAAACTGACACCAAAACCTGCACTCATTCTGTACATCTCTAACTTCAGTGATTCAAAATTATTTCCCTAAAGAGGAAACAGAAGTTGCCTGTTCAGTGATTCAAAATTATTTCCCTAAAGAGGAAACAGAAGGAAGACCTGACTTCCCATCCCCCAGGTGAATATTCCGACCACAGGTATAGGATCATAATTGCTAGTGCCTTCACTTTCATCCTAACACCATTGAAGAAGTCACCAGGGCTAGGTACTGCTTGCCATGTAAGCATGAAGACCTGACTCTGGAACCCTAGTATTCATGCCAAAGTGATCTGACAGTGAGCATCCCAGCACTGGGAAGACAGGGGGGAGCTGCAGGCTTAGTGAGTGACCTTATCTCAAAAATTAGGAAGGAAGTGATTTGAGGAAGACCCTAAAGTTAATCTCTAGCATACACACACACATACACACACAGACATACACACATACATGCACACACTCTCATGAACATATACAACATGTGCAATACTTGACATTAATTTCTGGCTTCCACATATGTGTGCACAAACCCAAAATGTACATACAACACATTATTCAAAGAAAAATGTCAGAAAAATATTAAATATGGCATACTTTGAAAATAAGTTCAAAAAAGAGACTTTTAACCTTAGAACTTTTCTTTTTCTTCTTTTTATTGGATATTTTTATTTACATGTAAAATGTTATCCCCTTTCCTGTTTTCCCCTCCAGAAACACACTATCCCATCTCTCCTCCCCCTGCTTCTATAAGGATGCTCCCCTACCCACCCACCCTTGACAGGACTAAGGGCCTCTCCTCCCATGGAGGCCTGACAAGGCCATCTTCTGCTACATATGCTGCTGAGGCCATGGGTCCATGCCTGTGTACTCTTGGGATGGTAGGTTAGTCCCCGGGGGGTCAGGGGGGTCTGGTTGGTTGATATTGTTGTTCTTCTTATGGGGTTGCAAACCCCTTCAGCTACTTTAGTCCTTTCTCTAACTCCTCCATTGGGGTCCCCATTCTCAGTTCAATGGTTGGCTGAGAGCATCCACCTCTGTATTTGTCAGGCTCTAGCAGAGCCTCTCAGGAGACAGCTATATCAGGCTGTCAGCATGCACTTTTTGGCAACAGCAATATGTCTGGGTTTGGTGTTTGTGTATAGGATAGATCCCTTAGATGGGGCAGTCTCTGGATGACCTTTCCTTTAGTCTCTGCTCCATACTTTGTCTTCAAATTTCCTCCTGTGAGTACTCGCCTACTAAGAAAGACTGAACCATCCATACTTTGGTCTTCTTTCTTCTTGAGCTTCATGTGGTTTGTGAATTGTATCTTGGGTATTCTGAGCTTTTAGGCTAATATCCACTTATGAATGAGTGCAAATCATATGTGTTCTTTTGTGATTGCCTATGAATTTCATAAATTCATTGTTTTTAGTAGCTGAGTAGTACTCCATTGGGTAAATGTACCACATTTTCTGTACCCATTTCCCTGTAGAAGGATCCTTTCCAGCTTCTGGCTATTATAAGTAAGCCTGCTATGAACATAGTGGAGCATGTGTCCTTGTTAAATGCTGGAGCATCTTTTGGGTATATGAGCAGGAGTGGTATAGCTGGGTCCTCAGGTGGTGGAATGTCCAATTTTCTGAGGAGCTGCCAGACTGATTTCCAAAGTGGTGGTACCAGCTTGCAATCCCACCAACAATGGAGGAGTGTTCCCCTTTCTCCACATCCTCGCCAGCATCTGCTGTCACTTGAGTTTTTGATCTTAGCCATTCTGACTGGTGTGAGGTGAAATCTCAGGATTGTTTTGATTTGCATTTCCCTGATGACTAAGGATGTTGAAAATTTCTTTAGGTGCTTCACAGCCATTTGATATTCCTCAACTGTGAATTCTTTGTTTAGCTCTGTAGTCCATTGTTAATAGGGTTATTTGATTCTCTGGAGTCTAACATCTTGAATTCTTTGTATATATTGAATATTAGCCTATGATCAGTTGAAGGATTGGTAGAGATCTGTTCCCAACTGTTTGTCATTTTGTCCTAATGACAGTGTCCTTTGTCTTATAGAAGCTTTGGAGTTTTATGAGGTCCCATTTGTCAATTCTTGATCTTAGAGCATAAGCTATTGGTGTTCTGTTTAGGAAATTTTCCCTAGTGCCCACGTGTTCAAGGCTCTTCCCCACTTCCTCTTCTATTAGTTTGAGTGTATCTGGTTTGATGTGGAGGTCCTTGATCCACTTGGACTTGAGCTTTGTACAGGAGAAAAAAAAATGGATCAATTTGCATCTTCTACATGCTGATCACCAGTTGAACCAGCACCATTTGTTGAAAATGCTGTCTTTTTTCCACTGGATGGTTTTAGCTCTTCTGTCAAATATCAAGTGACCATAGGTGTGTGGGTTCATTTCTGGGTCTTCAATTCCATTCCATTGATCTATCTGCCTGTTTGTACCAATACCAAACAGTTTTTATCACTATTGTTCTATAATACAGCAAGAGGTTAGGGATGGTGATTACACCAAAAGTTCTTTTATTGTTGAGAATAGTTTTTGCTATCCTGGGTTTTTTGTTATTCCAGATGAATTTGCAAATTGCAATTTCTAACTCTACGAAGAATTGACTTGGAATTTTGATGGGGATTGCATTGAATCTGTAGACTGCTTTTGGCAAAATGGCCATTTTTTTTGGATATTAATCCTGCCAATCCATGAGCATGGGAGATCTTTTCCATCTTCTGAGATCTTCTTCAATTTCTTTCTCAGAGACTTGAAGTTCTCGTCATACAGATCTTTCACTTGCTTGGTTAAAGTCACACCGAGGTATTTTATATTATTTGTGACTATTGTGAAGGGTATTGTTTCCCTAATTTCTTTCTCAGCCTGTTTATCCTTTGAGTAGAGGAATGCTACTGATTTGTTTGAGTTTATTTTATATACAGCCACTTTGCTGAAGTTGTTTATTAGTTGAAGGAGTTCTCTAGTGGAATTTTTGGGGTCACTTAAGTATACTAACATATCATCTGAAAATAATGACATTTTGACCTCTTTTTGTTGTCTAATTGCTCTGGCTAGGACTTAGAGTACTTTATTGAATAGGTAGGGAGAGAGTAGGCAGCCTTGTTTAGTTCCTGATTTTAGTGGGATTGCTTCAAGTTTCTCTCCATTTAGTTTGATGTTGGCTACTGGTTTGCTGTATATTGCTTTTACTATGTTTAGGTATGGGCCTTGAATTCCTGATCTTTTACCATGAAGGGGTATTGAATTTTGTCAAATGCTTTCTCAGCACCTAATGAGATGATAATGTGGTTCTCTTCTTTGAGTTTGTTTATATAGTGGAATACGTTGATCCACTGGGATGAAGCCTACTTGATCATGATGGATGATCATTTTGATGTGTTCTTGGATTCATTGAGATCATTGAGTATTTTGGCACTGATATTCATAAGGGAAATTAGTCTGAAGCTTTCTTTCTTTGTTGTGGTTTATGTGTAAGCATAATTGTGGCTTCATAGAATGAACTGGGTAGTATTCCTTCTGTTTCTACTTTGTGGAACAGTTTGGAGAGCATTGGTATTAGGTCTTCTATGAAGAACTGATAGAATCTGCAGTAAACCCATGTGGTCATGGGTTTTTTTGGTTGGGAAACTTTTAATGACTGTTTCTAATTTTTTAGGGGTTATGGGACTGTTTAGATGGTTTATCTGATCCTGATTTAACTTTAGTACCTGGTATCTGTCTAGAAAATTGTCCATTTCATCCAGATTTTCCAGTTTTGTTGAATAGTGGTTTTTGTAGTAGGATCTGATGTTTTTTTTGGATTTTCTCAGTTTCTGTTGTTAGTTTCCCTTTTTATTTCTGATTTTGTTAATTTGGATACTGTTTTTGCACCCTCTGGTTAATCTGGCTAAGGGTTTATCTATCTGTTGATTTTCTCCAAGAACTTGCTCCTGTCTTATTTATTATTATTATTATTATTATTTTTTTGGTTCTTTTTTTTCGGAGCTGGGGATCGAACCCAGGGCCTTGTGCTTCCTAGGCAAGCGCTCTACCACTGAGCTAAATCCCCAACCCCTTATTTATTATTTTTATTTTATTTTATTTAGTTAGTTTTATTCTTTGTATAATTTTTTTTGTTTCTATTTGGTTGATTTCAGCCCTGAGCTTGATTATTTCCTTTGTCTACTCATCTTGGGTGTATTTGATTCTTTTTGTTCTAGAGCTTTTCAGTGTGCTGTACAAACTGCTAGTGTATGCTCTCTCCACTTTCTTTTTGGAGGAACTCAGAGCTGTGAGTTTTCCTCTTAGCATTGCTTTTATTATGTCCCATAAGTTTGGGTATGTTGTGCCTTCTTTTTCATTAACTCTAAAATGTTTTTAATTTCTTTATTTCTTCTTTGACCAAATTATCATGGAGTAGAGCAATGCTCAGCTTCCATGTGTATGTGGGCTTTCTGTCATTTCTGTTCTTAGTAAGAGCCAGCTTTAGTCCATGGTGATCTGATAGGATGCATGGGATTATTTCTATCTTCTTGTATCGGTTGAGGCCTGTTTTGTGACCAATTATATGGTCAATTTTGGGAGAAGGTACCATGAGGTGCTGAGAAGGTATATTCTTTTGTTTTAGGATGAAACGTTCTATAGATATCTGTTAAGTCCAGTTGGTTCATAACTTCTATTAGTTTCACTGTGTCTTTGTTTAGTTTCTGTTTTCATGATCTGTCCATTCGTGAGAGTGGGGTATTGAAATCTCCTACTATTATTGTGTGAGGTGAAATGTGTGATTTGAGCTTTAGTAAGGTTTCTTTTATGAACACGGGTGCCCTTGCATTTGGAGCATAGATATTCAAAAGTGAGAGTTCATCTTGGTGGATTTTTCATTTGATGAATATGAAGTCTTCTTCCTTATCTTTTTTGTTAACTTTTGGATGAAAGTAAATTTTATTCGTTATTAGAATGGCTACTCTAGCTTGTTTCTTGGGATCATTTACTTGGAATTTTTTTTTCCAGCCTTTATCTCTGAGGAAGTGTCTATCTTTGGCACTGAGGTGTGTTTCCTGTATACGGCAAAATGCTAGGTCTATTTTATGTATCTAGGCTGGCAGTCTGCCTTTTTATTGAGGAATTGAGTCCACTGATGTTGAGAGATATTAGCGATTACTAGGGTTATTTCCTATTCTTTTTGTTGTTAGAGGTGGAATTATGTTTGTGTGGCTATCTTCCTTTGGGTTACTTGGAAGATTATTTTCTTGCTTTTTCTTGGGTGTAGTTTTCTCCTTTTGTTGGAGTTTTCCATCTATTATCCTTTGTAGGGCTGGATTTGTGGAAATATATTGTGTAAATTTGGATTTGTCATAGAATATCTTGGTTTCTCCATCTAGGGTAATTGAGAGCTTTGCTGGCTATGGTAGCTTGGGTTGGCCATTTGTGCTTTCTTAGGGTCTGTATGACATCTGCCCAGGATCTTCTAGCTTTCATAGTCTCTGCTGAGAAGTCTGGTGTAATTCTGATAGGTCTGCCTTTATATGTTACTTGACTTTTTTTTCTGTACTGCTTTTAATATTCTTTCTTTGCTTTGTGCATTTGCTGTTTTGACTATTATGTGACAGGAGGGATTTCTTTTCTGGTCCAGTCTATTTGGAGTTCTGTAGGCTTGTTTGTTTATAGGCATCTCTTTCTTTAGGTCAGGGAAATTTTCTTCTATAATTTTACTGACGATATTTACTGGCCCTTTAAGGTGGGAATCCTCATTCTCTTCTATACAAATTATACTAAGGTTTAATCTTCTCATTGTATCCTTGATTTCTCGAATGTTTTCAGTTAGCATTCTTTTGTGTTTTGGATTTTCTTTGACTGCTGGGTCAATGTTTTCTGTTATCTTCTGCCCCTGAGATTCTCTCTTCTATCTCTTGTATTCTGTTGGTGATGCTTGCATCTATGACTTCTGATCTCTTCCCTAGGTTTTCTATCTCTAGGGTTGTCTCCCTTTGTGATTTCTTTATTGTTTCTATTCCCATTTTTAGATTCTGGATGGTTTTGTTCAATTCCTTCACCTGTTTGGTTGTGTTTTCCTTTAATTCTTTATGGGATTTTTTGTATTTCCTCTTTAAGCCTTCTATCTGTTTAAGCCTTACCTGTATTGTCCTACATTTCTTTAAGGGAGTTATTTATGTCCTTCTTAAAGTCCTGTATCATCATCATGATGAGATGTGATTTTAAATCAGAATCTTGCTTTTCTGCTGTGTTGGGTTATCCAGGACTTGCTGTGGTGGAAGAACTGGATTCTGAAGATGCCAAGTGGCCTTGGTTTCTATTGCTTAGGTTCTTGCACTTGCCTCTTGACATCTGGTTATCTCTGGTGGTAGCTGATCTTGCTGTCTCTGACAGTGGCTTGACCTTCCTGTAAATCTGTGTGTCAGTACTCCTGGGAGACCTGCTCTCTCCTGGCAGGATCTGGGTACAGCGAGCTGTGGCACAGATGGAAACTGGAAGTATCCTGTCCCAGACTGCTCTTCCTGTTTGTGTCCTGAGTGTTCCAGGCGGGTCCCTGGGAGCAGAAGTGGTAATCTTTCCTGTGTTTTCAGGTGTGTTAGCACTTCTGTGAGACTGTTCTTTTTCCCACGGGATATGGGTACAGACAGTTGTGGCACAGGGTCAGCTCTTGGTGCAGATGGAAACCAGTAGGATCCTATCCCAGTCTGTACCTAGGTTTCTATGTCCTCAGGGTTCCGGGCAGATTCCTCTTGGGCCAGGTATTAAGGCAGAAGTCGTGGTCTCACCTGTGCTGTCAGATGTGACAGCACTCCTGGGAGGCCAGCTCTCTCCTGGTGAGAATTGGGTACAGAGAGCTGTGGTCCATGGTCAGCTCCCGGTATATACCAAAACTTATTTTTCTCTTACTAGAAATTGCTACAGGAAATTTCTGTCTCTGTGGAAAAGAAAAGAGCTGGAGTGAATCAGCTCCTCAGTCCCCTGATGATGCAAGCTCTGGTTGCCTCCCCTGAATACTGTTGTCTGTACATGAAGTTCCAAGTGTTGCTATTTGGGAAGCTCTTCCTTTCTTATGTTGTAGCTTTTCAATCTCAGTAAGTGTGCTTTTAATTCAGGATGCAGAAGAGAACTTGCTGAAGATGGCAACATGCAAATGAACTCAAAGTGTGACTGTTCTTTGACTACTGTTTATATATTTCAATTCCCACACAGATACAATAAACAATGAGTGAACTGAATGCAAGCCCAGACCTGTTTTTTTTATGTTGAATACAGCATGTAGAATTCTCATTTGGTGAAGTGTGTCTAGAGTATATACTTACAAGCTTAAGCCCTTGAGTTTGTTTTGAGAGAGGGAAATAACATCTACTATCCTCTATCTGGAATCTTTACATTATTTTGTTTTACCCCCAACAACCTTGCATGACATACACTTCAGTTTTAGACCAAGTAGGAGAACATTAGATGTGCACAAAGACACCAGCCCCAGCTTTGGTGGGTTCTGGGCCAGTGCTTCCTTTATACATGTACCCATGGCAAGTGTGGGTACATGTATACAGTGCTACTTTAAAAAGTGTGTGTGTGTGTGTGTGTGTGTGTGTGTGTGTGTGTATGTGTGTGTGTATTAAAATACAAATAGAAAGTGAGGCTGGAGAGACAATTGAGTGGTTAAGAGCCTAAACAGTTCTTGCAGAGGATCTGAGTTTGGTTCTCAGCATGATTGAGTGGCTTATAACTGACTGTAACTAGTTCTAGAGAGGCAGCTCCCCACAGATACATGCACATAATCAGTAAGACTAATCACATTTAACACCACCCCTGATGTCTCCTGGATCCTTCTATGAGCTCCATTCTCTTCCCATAGCATACTATTCTACTTGCTGTCTATGAATCCAATGACTTGACATAGTTCATGTCTGTCCCTTTGTGATTGGCTTGTTCCTTCAGTCTGATATTCAGGTTCATTCATGCAGAGGTTGGTGCAGAACCCCTTCCTCTCCTAGGGCAGCTTTTGTTTCTGCTTCAGACACGGTGACACTAGGGCTCCTTTTCTGTTTGCCATGAGATGCTTGCTGTTCTTAGGAACAGGCACGAATGCTTGTTATGTATGTTAAAGAGAAAATATATGTTCTGACTCTGTTTCAACTTCTTGGTTGTTTGTTTTTAAGGGTCTTATTTTATTATAAGGCCCTGGGTTTGAATTTAGAGCAATCCTCCTGTGTCAGTTTGCAAAGTACTAGATTATAGGTGCGTACATCCCACACAACATCCCACCTCCTGCTTTCAACTCAGAAAAAGAGCTGCTGGGTAACTGGTTAAGTTCTATGTTAAACATTTGTTACCTAGTTTCTCTGTGTAAGGGTGTGGGCGCACGGTCAGTGGAGGATGGAGGCAACATTTGTGTGTCAGTTTATTTATTCTACTATGCAGGTTACAGGGTCTGAACTTACATCACAGACTTGGCAGCAAATACCTTTACTTACTTGAGCCATTTTTCTGGTCCAGTAAAATTGTTATATTTTTTTAAAAATGAATTTATTTTATGTATGTGAGTACACTGTCACTGTCTTGGGATAGCCCAGGAGAGGGCATCAAATCCCATTAGAGATGGTTGTGAGACACTGTGGTTGCTGGGAATTGAACTTTGGAAGAGCAGCACTGAACCATTTCTGTAGCCCATAAAATTGTATTTTTAAGACAGCATTTTCTATAGTTACTATGTAATTATACATTATTATTGTAATAATGCACAAGAATTCTAATTTCTCTACACACTTGCCAGAACTTGATGTTTTCTGGGTAAGTGATAAGCATTTTGTGGCTTTACGTTTCCTTAATGATTGTTTTATGCTATGTGTGCTGTTTATGTAACAGCTACGCTACACCAAAGGCTATCAGATCTTGCTGGCCCCTTGTATTCTACCTTATTTAGCATTTCTATGGCTGTGACAGAACCCCAAGACTAAAGTAACTTATAGAGGCTCACATACTGTTGTTCATCACTGAAAGTCATAACAGGAATGATAGGAGCAAATGCAGAGGCCAGGGAAGAGGCTGTTTCTGGGCTTGCTCAGCCTGATTTCTTATAGAACCTGCCCAGGGATGGCCCCACCCACAGTGGGCTGGGCCTTCCCTATCAGTCATTAACTAAGAAAACAATCTATAGGCTAGCTTCTATAGTTTGGTCTTATGGAGTTGTTTTCTTAATTAAGGGTCCCTCTTCTCAGATGTCTTTAGCTTGTGTCAAGTTGACATATCTCCTTTGGAGAAATGTCACTCAAGTCGTGCACCTGTTTTTGAGTAGTGTTTTCTTATAAGTGTCCTTCAGATATATCAGAGATAATTCTTCAAATACTTTCATTCTGTGGGTTGGCTTTATTTATTTATTATTATTTGACTTTTTGTGGGTTGGCTTTTTATTCTGCTGATAAGATTCTTTGTTCAACCCTTTTTAATTTTGATGGGACCTAATTATCTATCTTTACTCTTGTTGCCTGGGTCTTGTGTTCAAGAAAACAGGGCAAACATAAGGTGAAGATGACTCCCCTATGCTCTCTCCTAAGTCTGTCCCAGTCGCTAGGCTCTTATTTCAGTGGGCTCTGATAGATTACACTCAGCTATGTGCTTGTTTTTATGTTAGCGCCATATTAGTTTGTTTTCTATGGCTTCATAATAAGTTTTAAAACCAATGCATTATAAATACCTGTGAAATTGTCAAAGAATAATTTAATTAATTAATAACAAGTTTAAAAATATAGAAAGGGTGGGGCTGACAATATTGTATTCTTTTAAGTTCATGATGGTTTTGGTTTTCAGGGCCCCTTACCAGGTTATTTCAGTAGAAATCATTGCTGAAATTTGCTAGGGTTTGCACTGAATCTGTGAATTAATTTAGGTCACGATGTCTTAACAAAAGCCTTCCATGAACACAAGTTGTCTTTCTATGCTCAGCTGACATTTCCATAGTGATAACCTGACTACCTTCTCTCTCTTTGCATACTTTCTCAATGCACTGTCTTTGGTTACTATGGCAATTATGTACAACATTGAGAGCCATTCTTAACATCAGCTCCAGTCACATACCGAGATCTGCTTTACGGCATTCCTGTGTCTGCCAGGCAGACCTGAAGGCACCAACCTCCTGTCTTGGCTTCTGGAGTGTTGGGAATACAGAGGGAATACAGCTCTCTTCTATGCTAGTAAGAGTACACACTGTTGTAAACCATAGTCATTACCACAGGTTTATGATTTTAAAGTCTGTGTAAAAATGAAACTATAAATCAAGGTTGCAATAGTTTTTCATTTGTCCATATATTATTGAATTAATTAGCTTGCTTTTACTATGACAAATTGAAATAATCAATTTAGTTCAGGGACAAGTTTATTTAGCTAGTTGTTTCACAGGTCTCATAGGTTCTGTTACGTTGGCACAAGTCCATCCTGGAAGCAGGGGAGAAAGTGGAGAGGGCAAAAAGACTCAGAAAAGCTGCTCACTAGAGCAGCTGGCCCACAAAGTTCTTTCTTGAAGTTCCAGGCTTTGGGAATTTACAGAATCAGACCAGGTTTATGGTTGACCATCATGGTGTTTAAAAATAATAAATTAATTAAAGGGCTTAAGAAATTCCTAAGAGTCTGCAGATGGAAGAGACCAGGAAACCCTTTGCACCCACATGGAGAAACTGATTTTCTACAGTTTCCCAGTGTTCATGAGCTGCCTAAGCATAAAACGAGTTGTGCTTCCTTTGCAATATCTTGGGGATAAAATGAGTTCTAAAGCTGAGAAAAATACCTAGTTTATTTGTAATCTGTGTTATAATCTGTGGTTTCAATGACTATGCTGCTTTAGGCTGATGGTAAGGCAGAAGTGTGGTGCTGAAAGGAGGAGAGAAGCTGGGAGAGTCCGGCTCTGCGTCCTCCCACAGTCCAGTAGGTTATGAACTTCTGAAGGCACATTCCACTGATGAGCTCAGGGCCTCAGGACCACTCACCTCTCAAGGCTTCCGGCTGGCAGCCTGTGGATGCCACAGCGTTCTCCTAAGGTGTTTTATTCACTAAGTCAGTGTGCTGTGTGTTTGGCTTGTATATTCTGTAGTTCTATGATCAAATGAGTGAATATTTCATTGCTTCAGAACTCGGTATCTGATGAGGGCAGTATGTTAAGACCCTTTCCCTCGAGGGCAATGTAGGAGTAATTATAGTAAGGTAGGTACCGTAACACATTTTATACATGAATCAAGCATTGCCATTTGAATGTGAGATGCCCTCCACAGGCTCCTCGTGCTTAGTCCCACGGTGGGGGTGGGGGAACCTTTAAGAGGAAATGACTTTGGAAGTGGGTTACTGGGAGTGGGGTTCTGGTTTTATAGCTTGGCTCACTTCCTAGTCATTGTTTTCCAGGCTGCAGATCAATATGAAGAGCCACTTTTCCTGCTGCCGTGCCTGTCCTGCCATGATAGACTTTATCCTCACAGCAGCTTTATCTTTAAGCTGCTTCTTGCCAGGTACTTGCTCACAGCAAGTTACGAGAAATTTAACTAATAAAAGAAATTAAGAAACCGGGATAGATATGATAAAGTTAAAAAATTGCTAAAAGTTATCAATTCTAGGTGATATAAAAATCCTTGCCTCTGAACGCCCTTGAAAATGAAAGCAGAACAGAACCCGGGCAGTGTTACTTACAGTCCTATTTACGGTCTCCTGTTCTCAGGTATCAGGGACCTGGGCTGCCAGGGTCATGTAGCACATGGGTAGAAGTGTAAGCATCATCAGGTCCCTTACTGAACATAGACACAACATTTAACACATTTAACCCATGACAGATACACACAGGCTAGAAAGTGCCTGAGAGGTGACGTTGCAGTGGGGCCATCGTTCCCTGTCCATGGGACTGTTTCCATTCCCCAGAGTAGGTCTTTTGCCACTGGTCTAGTTGCTGGGGACAGGGAGTGGGGACCATCTTGGTGGAGTAGGTATACGCAGTGCTGCAGCCACACTGAAGATCAGTGCCTCAGTTCAGGAGTAAGCTGAGGCTTGGTATGCACTCGTTTGGCAATATGCAATCTGTATGCATTTTTTGAGAAACATTACCATTCATATTTTTTCTCAAAGGGCTCTGTAATGTCAGCCTCTGACCAAGTTTCATGAGCAAAGTCAAAGCCTGGCAACGAGAGGGAGAACAGAGTCTCTGTGGTCTGCAGGGCCTCTGTGGCACAGACACTGCCACCTGTTGCTGTGACTGGACACCTATCTAGAGCTCCGAGGAGGAAGGGTACTGTGCCTCACAGGCTGACACACAGTTCATCATGGGTGGAAAGGGCCTGGCAGCAGGTGGCCACGTGCACATATCTGGCAGCAGAAGAGACAAAGGCTGAGCTTGCCTGGCTTCCTCCTTTTTCTTGATTTATTCAGTGGGATCTGTCTCAAGGAGCAGTAGCACCCTGGGTTCCTCTCTTCAATTAAGCCTCTCTGAGAAGCACCTTCACAGACATACTCTTGCTTGCTTCTCCTACCTGATTCCAAATCTCATGAAGTTGGTAAAAAGGATCAACCAACATCGCCTTAAGAAACAAATTTCAGAGACCTGAGGTGATAATTCTGTTACTAAAGCTATAGCTATAGCCTAGTGTCTCACAACTTGACCTGCTCAGACAAAAGCAGAAAAGGAACCCAAATGACTAAGTAAAATGTTTTTCTAAAGTTTATTTACTTAACATTCTTGACATTCTTTTTAGACCTATTTTTAAAGCCTAAGCCAGGGAAAGCAAGTATGTGAGAACACAGTAGGGTGAGTCTGTCTCTCGTCTCCATCTGCTCAGACCTCAGTGTGTGCTGCTCCTTAACCCTGCTTCCCTCAGGCCACATTCCAGCAATACTGGGGGCCACAGCCACTGCTGTTTTGTGAGCCCGGACAGAAGATCTGGGCTGTCACCACCCATACCATCTCTGATGGGACCACTTTTAAATATAAGAATACAAAGGTCTATAGATTTTCCAGTCAGTCATTTAGAGTTTAGTGATGTCAGCCCTTATTGAAAACCTTTGGGTGCATGCATATATATAGCACACAAAGTTCCTCCACAGATACATGCACTAAGTTGTCTGCCATCCCTCAAAGTTGCCAGCCTCCAACCGTATGTGGTCTATCCTTCATACTCAAGAGTTCTTTATTCTCACTGAAGACAACATACAAGCAGAACATACATTTGTACTACAGCAACGAGTGTAATGAAGAAATAATGCTTCAAGACAAATCCCTAACAAGAATATGATCACAAGACAAGGACGGAAGAAAAGCGCACTTTCAGTCTCTGAGGTCTTCACAGCCTGTCAACTCAGGCTGGCTTTACACCAAGACCCACTTTAATATCTGTCAAGTTAGCCAAAGAAACAATCAGGTAAGTGCCAAAAATGTAACCAGCAAGCACAAGTAAAGACAACGGCATCTTACTGTAAAAACTGGATGATGAAGCTGCTCAACACAGTCTTTGTTTTCTATGTCTATGACAACACAGTCTTTGTTTTCAAGACATGGTTTCTCTGTATGGCCCAGACACAGCATGGCCGAAACCGTGCGTATTATACTAAGTGAAAGAAACCAGTCAGCCAAAGACACACATCATCTGATCCCACTTTTAAGAGCTACCTAAAGAGTCAACCACATAGAGACAGGGAGTAGGACAGGTACCTGGCAGCTGGATAGACAGGAGGGGAGGAGGTATCAAAGGCTATGGTATTTCAGTGTTGCTAGGTGAAGAGGTTGTGGAAATCTGTTGCAAGACTGTGTGAATATATTTGACCCCTTAAAAATGGTTCAGATGATAGAAAACAGGTTAATTACATTATATTATGTCTGTCAATGTTCTAAGAAGATGTGGTCGTTTGAATAAAGATGGCCCCCATAGACTCATAGATCTGAACGCTTGGGTCCCAGGGAGTGGCACTGTTAGGAGGTGTGGCCTTGTTGGAGGAGGTGTGGCTTTGTTGGAGGAGGTGTGTCACTGGGGCTGGGCTTTGAGGTCTTAGATGCTCCCAGCTATGGCAAGTGCAGCAGTCTTTTCCGGCTGCCTGCAAATCAAGGTGTAGAATTCTCAGTTCCTCCTCTAGCACCATGCCTGCCTAGATGCCATCATATGTCCTGTCATAAATGTTTTCCTTTATGATAGTTGCTGCAATCACGCTGTCTCTTCACACCACTATGAGCCTAAGGCAGAAGATTAAAACAATGTGTGTGTGTATATCAGAACGACTAAGTGAGAACCAGCCGTGAAGTTTTACAGTGTTTGGCTCTCGAATAGGAAGTGTCAGTACTTTTGGATTTTTCTTCTTGGGAAAGTACTGTCTTGACACAGTTTGTAAGAATGTTAGGAAGGTCTTACCTGGACTGGAGTGCTCGCAGTGACAGGAGGTGGTGAGGCACTGACTTTTGGCTCACTGGGGGATGCAGCTGAGCCCTGGGACTCTTGGCTCGCTGGCTGATCTGGAGACAAAGCATCACTGCTATCTTCATCAAATGAGAACTCACCATGCGTGTGAGGATAGTCCTCCTTCACCACACCTGCAGAGAGAACCACAGGTAACTCAGGGGCTCGAAACCCCGAGGCTGACCAGGACGGCAGTGTTTAAGGAGGTAGTTTAAAGCTGGGCCTTTCTAAACTACTGTAGAAATGGAGGCTCTTCCCAATGGGAGTCACACTGGCTGTCATGTACTCTTTGGGGTTTGATGTTCTTCCCGTCAGATCAAACCTTTGGATACAGCTACCTGCTGCAAGAAGCAGAGGAGACTGGAGTGCTTGGTTGTTGCTTTTGTTCTGTGTGGTGCATGAGCCCAGAGCTCTGTACATGCTAGCCAAGAGGCCAGAGCACCAGCACCACCCTAGCCCTGCTTGAGGGGGAGGCTTCTTGATGACACTGGAGAATATCACAGTAGGGGGCAATACAGCCTCCTCTTCAAAATATAAGCAGCAGGGCAAATGTGGAAAGAGAAGAACCTCTTCTCAACAGAGTAATACTTAAGAGATGCAAACTTTATTTTTTTAAACCCTGACCTGGAACCCAAATGTTAAAATGCAGGAAGCAGAGGAGAAAGTGGGAGTGTTACAGGGCCTCTGCAAATCAGTTTCCATTTCAAAGAACAGCATACTTAACTACACTCATGCCTCACTACTGGTGGCTCTCTTCCCAGATATTTGGGATCAGAGTGGACTCTATTAAGAATTTTCTGATTACAAACTGCTTATGGTTTAAACTCACACTATCTTAGTAGAAGTCCTCAGGGCTACGAGAGCCATACTAACTAGTTTCTCAGTATAAAAACTTCAAACCTGCTGACCGAGGTCCCACTATTCATTTTTCCTGCTATAACTATGATAGAAACGAACAGTGCAATGGTGACATGGGCAAGGCTCAGTGCTGGAGAGTGCTGCATATGCAGGCTTGTTCAACTTCCCAGAACAGGATGGGCAGCAGCAGGTACATGTTCAGAGTGGGTCAAACAGACAGATGCCACTTCCCTTTAAGAGTACAGTGAAGCCATGGTCCACTCTCCTTGCTAATTATCTTTCTAATAGACATAATGCAGTCTACCAATCTAAAAGAGTAGAAATGAAACAGTACAGTACAGTAATTTACCTTAGAAATGTAATAATGGCATGAGATGTCCTTTGGCTTACAATGGGAGGCCATACTCACTGCAGTGGAGGCCATTTCCTAGTCTATAACAAAGAACCACTAGATGACCATCAGCTTCTAGCTGACTCAGAAAACAACACCCTTGACTGATGTTAGCATCTTTAGTCAGATCTGTTTTATCTCCATCTCCTGTGCTTTCCCAGAAGACCCAAAGTGGTACTCTTGCCTATAATCGCTTCCTTGACACTCGAATCTACAGGAAGGATGTTCTTCTCCACCAGCTCCATGGGACCAGGCCTTTGAGCAATCTTCTCATTCAGGTCATCTGCCAACCGAGCTCTCTTCAACTTCATCTGTGTGGCTTGAAGAGATGGCTCTGCAAATGTTTCTGGAAGAGGAAGCATGGCCAGGTAATTGAATTAAATTGCTTGAACAGGGTTAGACTCAAGGAGGCTAGAGTGATGGTCGAGAGTGCTTGGTACATGTGGTGTCTCAGAGTGGGCCAGCTACCTGTCTGTGGAACACACAAGAGCCACAAACTGAGGCTGGTAATGGGAACTGGCACCATGCCCCTACAGTAGGAGGTCACATTTGTTACAATCCTTGTTATCAGGGAGACACAGCCAATGTGGCCCAGAGATCTCATTTGGCTCCACTGGAAAGGCAGTTCCTAGAAAGGGAGGAAGCGTGAAATCTTAGTATAGAAGTTTATTTTGGGGAGAGCTATGATTCATATTCCTGGATTGATCCGTCTATGTGTGCGTCTCAGGGTCAGTTATCATACTTAACTGACATATACTCATATACTCATCTCATATACTTAAAAATGATGGAGTTGCTACAACAGACACAAAGCCACCCTAACTCTTCCAAATTTTCTGCTTCATTCTGTCAGTTCTGGAGCAGGTGTTAATTCACTAACATATCCTCCCCTTGTCTTGAGCTATGTTTATGCTGTTTTAAAAGGAAGTGGGAAATTAACACCCCAAATTCTGAGTTGATTCTGAGCTCTATGAGGTGAAGCACATAGATTGAGCTGTATAGGAAGGTACACTATATACAGGAGACAGGAGAAGCCAGTCACATTGATGTTTTCAATGCTTCTGTGAAGCTCGCAGTAGGAGAACCTTCTGTTTGTCTCCCTTCTAACTGTCACACCATCTAAGTGAAGGCAGCAAAGAAAACCTTTCACAGTAGGAGCAGAGCAGAGCAGGTCACTGTGTTTCTGTTTGTCTCACGTCCCCTATACCTCCATGAAGCCAAGGCTCAATTTTTGCTGTTGAACTTCAGAAAATAATTTAGACTCTAATCTACCAAACACCCAATTCAATCGAATTAGGTTAATGCCAAAATATGGCTGTGGTTTTAAGGTAATTCAAGAGTTAATGATGATATAGTCTTTTTCATTTTTCAAATCTCAACTCAAGAATTCATGTTTCAATATATACTCATAATAAAAAAAAAATAGGTGTATGAGTGTTTCCCGCACGGTGTACGTGCCCCATTTGAGTGCCTGGTATCCAGGGAAGTTAGAAAAGAGCAGTGGATCCCTTGGAGCTGGAATTACAGGAGGTTGTCAGCTGTTTGACCTCAGTATTCAACCAAATAGTGTCCTCTGTAAGAACAATACAACATGCTTTTAAATGCTGAGCCACCTCTCCAGCCCTTTGGCCTTTCTTTTATTTTCATAAATGAGAATTTGGAGTAGATATTTTTAATTTAATTCTATTAATGACATCTTTTAGTGTCAGAATTGCCTTCTGACTCTCGACAGCATTTTCTGAGTGCGTACGCGCTTTATTGTTCCTTGCTGTGTTAGTGGAGGGCTTGCTGCAGTCACTGATCCCTGATGGCTGCAGTGCTCTACTCCAACACTGCTCTGATAAGCTTTTCAGCTCAGACGACTTCTGAAAACACAAACCAGAGTGGAGAAAGGCACCCATCGCACCTCCTGTTCAGGTCAAGGACACATAGAAGCACACATAGAAGACACATAGAAGAACAGAAGTTCTTCGGCTTATGGAGGCCAGTGCGGTACTTCACACTCCTTTAGAGCATATTCTACTGCAGTTAGCAGCCTGTGTCTTTCTCAGCCACAGCTACCTGTTTGTCCCCGTTTGCCTCTGCTCCTAAAGCACAGCTTTAGGGATACAGGAAGGCAGGTAGTTTTGTCTTGCTCATTATTAGGCCCTTGGTTCCAAGCATCCAGCAAGTGGATGCACAGCTTTCTAACAGTTACCTATTGCTCTTCAAGAACTGCATCTTTGGCTGTGTCTGAACCACTATCCTGCATGTGAAGATCATTTGACTTTTGTCACTAGACTCAGAGAAAAGAGACTCTGCCTCACAACTGTCTCCAAGTGTCTGAGAGGTTTCTAGATTCTTCTTAAAGCTTGACACGCATGAGACTGTCCAAGGATCAAGCTTTTTTTCTTTCTTTTTCTTTGTTTTGTTTTGACTTTTACTTAGAAAATTAGTTATAAAAGCAGAATGATAAGGGAAGTAGAAGCCAGAGAAGCTGGCTATCAAGATGGCTGACTCAGAGAGAACAGACATGTGAGTCACGTATTCTGCAGAAATAGAATGAAGTTGTCTTGCCTCCAGGGGCTAAGACTAGATCACCCAGAGGTGATCGGAGACAGTCCAGATCATGTCATGACTGATGTATTTAAGAGGAATAGAAACAAGTGTGGACACTACCTTCCCTAGATATCAATGAGATCCAAGCTAGACAGAGAAGATGACAGACAAGTCTTATGTACCAGAAATGTCCTAAGGACAGTACTGGTGGACTTGGGAGGCAGCTGGCAGAACCTCTGGTTAATCAAGTGACTCCCTGGAGGTCAAATGCTCCCCAGGTATCCTACACAGAGCTTCAGTTTTGAGTCTTCTTGGTGATATCCAATTTGAGGATGTAAGCCTGTGGGGTAAAGCATTATTAAAATGGGAATAAAGAAAAATAATAGGTACCTCACTGTTCTTCAACAGACACAACCCCCTTACCTTCTAAAATGTGCATCCTGACCAGCTCAGAACGATCTGGGCGGCTCCGGATCTTGTGCTTCAGAAAGTTTTCAGTCTTAAAAAGAAAAGTATTGTTCACAATTCATTGTAGTTTTAGATTTTCTTTAAAAGTAAATTACATACCCTGTTGTATCTTTAAGAGAATGACTAGAAATTAGTACTGAGAAGAACTGTCATCTAGCACATGGTTTATAGTGTAGCCTTCCAAAATCACCCAGGGGTTTGCAGTACATTATTATAAAGTAAGTATTTTATAGAGTTTTATAGTTAAACTGAGAAAAGCTCAAAATTTTAAGAAAAACTTTAAATAAATATAAGGTTTAATCCCTTTACATAAAGGTAATACTTTAGAAAAGTAGAAACTTATTTAAATATTAAAATTCTTAAAAATAATATTTTATTTGTGTTCATATTTTCAGGTACTTTATCCTGTATTCAATTCTCAAGCAACAGGTCTTATTTGTTACTGCATTCTGGGGATAGTCTTAAGGAATTTAAATAGTATTTGTATTTCCATACTGCATAACAGGACTTGTTGTCCCGCCCCCCCCCCCCCCCGGGAAAACAGAAAGAATGGTTGTGCATAATGGGACTAGGCATGCACATGATGTGTGAGCACAGAGGAGCCACTTCAAGAACACATTTGAGTACACCATGCTTACTTAGCTGTGCTCTCAGTCTTTGGGCAAATGTACAGTGGCACAGACCCACGGGGAAATCAGCCAAGGACCTTCAGAAGCATGTGGTTTCCTTGTCCCTCTACAAGATTAATACACAGCAGAGGCTGTTGCCTGTTTTATATGTTCATGCCCTATACTGCTTTCTTATACAACTCAGGACCACCAGCCAGGGATTGCCCCATCCACAATGGGGTGGGCTCTGCTAAGTCAGCCATCAGACAAGAGAATGCTCTATAGCCTTGCAATGTGGTGGGGCATTTTCTCAATTGATCCCTCTTCTCAGATTCTAGCTTTTGTCAAGCTGATGAAAAGCTAGTCAGTGCAGCCCTGAAAACACATGAACAAAACTTGTTACCGTTTTCTTTTTTATTTATGTGCGTGTATGTGGGGTAATGCATGTGTACGTGTACTTGTGAGTGTGTGCATAGAGAGGACAGAGGCTGATGACAGGTGTCGGTTTTTCAACTTCTCTCCACTTTTTGGGGGTTGCTAGGGTTTCTTTCTGAAACTAGAGCTTACCAAGTTGGTTACACTGGCTAGCTAGCAAGTGATGCCTCAGGCCCCTCAGTGTACTGGCGGGTCCAGACTTATTTTATATGGGTGCTGGGAATTAAACTTAGCCCCCATGTTATGTCAAACACTTTACTGACTGAGTCATCACTTCTGGCAGAGCTCCCGATTTTAATGGAACAAAACTTAACTGTCTTACACTTTCTGAAAGTCTCTAAGGAACTACCCCAGAACACATGCTACCTGTATCAGGCATCTTGGCGACACCGTGTATGTTCTGCAGTGATCTATTTAGCATACGAGTGCCTGGGATACGGCAGGGAAATGAGGGCTTTAAAGTAAGATCACTCACTCTGGCTCGCTCCAGGCTTTTGATCTGCTCATGGAATGCTGCTGGACTCTTCAGAGCTGTTGGGGAAAAAGCACATTGGTCCCAGCACAGACAGGGCTTCCATGTTAGCTCATCACTCTGCTAATCCTCAGTGCACACCCGTGCTGACGCTTGCTTACCAGCTCCTTTATAAGACACCAACACACCTGCACTCTCCAACACTACCCCACTCCACTTACATCCTTTACAAATAAAACAAGTGGCCATTTCAAACAGAACTGCCATACAATGACTGTAAGTGCCAGGGCATACAATTTGTGGCCCAGGAACTGTCACAGGTCTTTGTTCTTTGTGCCCATATGTGCTACTAAACAAAGTCCATGTGATCTTGAAACTTGAACAAGGGGACACACAGCACTCATGTCTCATAGATCTGAGGTGCCATTTATTCAGAACTCATAACTGGCTGTGGTGAAGCACAGTTAAGAGTCTTGCTGGTTTCCTGAATAACCTGAAAGGTAGGTAGGAACCCCAGTTCAGAGTGTGTGAGTCCCTGAGGTCATATAGCTAAATGTTGGTCAACAAGAGGGATTTACATCTTATACTCTAAATTTAAAGTGTCATGTTCTTTGTAGCACACTACAGAGCGACACACAGAATATGACCCTTTAGTTAGTCAGCAGTATTCTCCTTTAGAATCTCAGCATAAGGGGTTGGGGATTTAGCTCAGTGGTAGAGCGCTTGCCTAGCAAGCACAAGGCCCTGGGTTGGTCCCCAGCAAAAAAAAAAAAAAAAAAAAAAAAAAAGAAAAGAATCTCAGCATGGGGAAGTGGGGTTTACACTTCGTGATGTCATCTTTGAAAACTCTTGATCCAGCATTGCCTTGTAATAGCAGGTACATTAGAACCATGGACTTAGGTCAGTAGATGGGAGACAGACCAGCTCTCCACAGCCAGTCAGGGCTGATCTAGCAGTAATACCTTAAGCACCATTATCTGATGCTGCCTGGGAGAGGAGTGTGGCAGTGTAAACACCTGGCAAATTACCAAAGTGTCTTTGGGGTACCACAGCTGGATTCAAGATATTTAGAAGACAGATAATAAGTAGTCTATAAAAGCTTTACTAAGGGTTGGGGATTTAGCTCAGCAGTAGAGCGCTTGCCTAGCAAGCACAAGGCCCTGGGTTTGGTCCCCAGCTCTGAAAAAAGAAAAAAAAAAGTTTCACTAAGAGGAAAAAAATTATCCTCATTAACTGATAAATGCTTTCTGGGCTAGCAATGAGTTACAGGACTGGAAACATGCTTGCTTTGTAATTTTTAGTGTTTTAAAGTTAATTTTTAAACACTAAATAATAGATAAATAATAACAGATAATCCAGATGTATAATTCTACGGTATATAAAAACAACCATTCTCCCCTCTAAAACTTCCAGAGTTGGTGGTTAAAGGTAAGGAAAAAAGGCTATTGAAGGAAACAACTGTATTTAGGTCAGAAATATTGCACTAACTGTAGTAGACAGCATTCTGCTACTTTCAACAGACAGACATGTACTTAGGTAGAGCATGGCCTACTATCAAGGAGAATGCTCACAGATTAAGTTTAAGTAGAACAAAGTCACGAATTAATTGTACCCCATTACTCTTACAGGTCTGATCTCAGATGTATCAATGGTATTATCAATTCAACAATTTTAAGACTTAAACAGACATTAAAATTCACAATAAGAACTTCACAATGCCTTAGAGACATTCTTTACTAGTATAAAATTCAAGCTCATTTTATAAGCTGCATGTTTTTAAAATGTATTCTGTGGGTTCTCCAGTGCGGGCCATGCTGACCCCTGGCTGCACCTGCAAAAAGACCTCAAGGGCTGGACGAGGCAGGATAAGCTCTCCTCAGGAAGGCCCATCCTGTCCCAGCACACCAGAGACAACAGCAACTGGTTCTTACGTGGCATGATGCCCTGGTCCACTAGCTGCTCTCTTGTCCTCCTCTGTTGCAGCCTCAGCTGGAGCACTGTAGAAGGAAAGAGCTGGAGTTTATTAACAATCACAGAACCCAATGCCCACAGCTCTAAAGGACACTCTGAGTCATTATTAAACACCCACTTCACTATCCAATGAGAAGGAAATCAGCTATGCAACTGAGTGTGGTGGCCACATCTGTAACCTCAGCTCTCAAAGGGCTGAGGCAGGGGGATTAAGACAGGTTGCATTGAGTTTCAGGACATTCTGAACTACAGGTGAGACCTTATCTTAAGGAGGGAAAAGACATTACTTGGCACTAAGTTGTAAAAAACTTAGTGATTTTGCTTGTTGGTCAATTCTGAATTTACTCAGGCATTCTCTTGTTTAGTTAAATGACATATGCTAGGTATTTTCCTATTTAACACAGTGCTCAAGCAAATAAGGCTTACACACTATGACTTATTCAAAGGAGACCTCATTCAGAGCAAGGACAACATTCCCCGACAGTTTCCTATGTTAATAATAACAATTTACTTTAAGAAAAGACTGGCTTGTTAGAAGGAAATAATTCTTCTCGACAAGGAAATAATTTAAAAGGAGGAGCTTTAGTGGTGTTTGAGTGCATACAAACTAGGTCAGAGAGAAACTTCTAAGTTTTGAATTTAAGGCAGTGTTTGTATAATCATACACCAAATTTCACCCTACAAGTCTAAGAAACCGGCAACTAACTGGCATCGCTGTTTAATACATAGTAAACTGTGAGAATTGGTAGAAACAAGGCCTACATTAGGAAATGTAGATATCTAGCTTGTCAAATAAAAATTAACTTGCTACCCCTCCCCCGATTTTTCAAGGAGATTCCTTTTCTCTAGATTTTCTAGATATTCAATAAAAAAAAAAACAAACCAAGTCTATCTAAAAAAAAAATATCAAATGAAACTGAAAACTTTTCCCTAGTTATTTTAAGCTATTTTGCTATTATTTTCAAATTATGATTAGGATGATTCAGAGTCTGTATAGAAGTCAGCAACATGCTAAAATCACCTGTTTGTATTTCTCAAAGGCAGGGAGAGAAGACAGCAACATGCTAAAGTCACCCACGTGTGCTTCTCAACAGCAGGGAGAGAAGGCAGCTGGGCAACATGGAGATGGAGGTGGAATGGAAGGCTTGGGGTGCAACACACTGATCCCCCCCATTTCCAGGAGACCCTCATGTACCTCAGCCGCCACAGTCCTGACTGCTGGAGGCGCTGTGAATACCACAGAGCAGGGTCCTTTCTTATGCTACAGAGCCCGGAACTGTGCTGTGGCTCATAAAAACAACTTCTCAAGATATGAGGACTGAACACAGAAATGTGACTTGGGGTTTTGTTTTTGGACCACAGAGTTTCACTGATACTGAATTTAGAATTGAAACAGTTGATATAAAACTGTTACAGAGAGCGATAGCGGAGTAAAAGCAGCTTAAACAGCAAGTACACCGACTTCTAACACTGGTCATTGTCTTTCTTCTCCTCCTCCTCTCCCACTCCTCCTCCTCCTCTTCCTTCCTCTTCTTCTTAAAGAAATACAGAAGCTAATGTTGGGTAGTACTTAAGGTTGTCACAGCAAGGAGAATCCCTAGGAAAGCAATGAGGGGACAAAGGGACAGGGTGTTTGTTACTCCAGTTCAAAGAATCAATGTTAGGGAGAAGCTCCAGCAACATTGTCTTTCTCTGCTCCCCAGGGATCCTCAAAGAAAGGTCTTAGAAACACCAATGCCCCCTAGAAACACACACACACACACACACACACACACACACACACACACACACACACACACACACACACAAAGAGGCAGAGGCAGGCAGATGTGAGTTCAAGGCCATCCTGGTCTACAGAGTGAGTTCTAAGACAGACACAGAGAAAACCTGTCTCAAACAAACAAACACACACACACACACACACAAACCCAACCCAACCAGCTAACCAACAAAAAACCCCAACCACCACCACAACAACAACAACAGAAAACCCAAACTGCACGGTGTGATAGGCAGGTGTGAGGCATGTTTTGAACAGAGAACACTTTCTGCACAATGGCTTTTGTGGATGGTGATTACCAGTTACTCCTTCTGCAAGCCAATACCATGACAACAGCTTGTGCACCTCAGAGGCCCTTCTGAGTGGACACTGGTTGCTTCAAGAGCCCACAAGTGCAGGAATGCAGCCCTGGGTCCTTCAAGATTGAAACTCACTCGTGTTGACATGTGTGATGCACCTGCTGTGAGGTTACCACATTGAATGAATGAATGAATGAATGAATGAATATTGTTCCTGGGTTCCTTACACCAACACTCCTGACTGTAAATTTACAGTCTTTCCCCATATCTCCCCATCTTCTCATCTGAGGATAACAACTGGGTGTCTAACAATTCCAATCAAATTTGATTCTATATACTCAGAGTGAAGGTCAGACTTTTAGAGTCCTTAACTTTCAAATACTACCCACTAGCCTAGGCTACTATAGGATCTCCTCCTATTTGACACTTTATGACTGCTGCTTTATTATGAAGGCCACAACTCAGGAAGAGACCAATGAAAGAGGTGCACTGGGTTGGGGCTGGGGTCCCTCATTGGGCTTCTGTCCTTTCTCTGACTTTATCTGTGCCTTCCTGAAACTAAAGGCACCCAGAAGCATCTAGGGCACTTAGCTATCTGTCATGTAGCATACTCCAAATGTTTTCATCACTGGCAACACTGAGCAGTCTGTGCATGAGGGCTAAGATCAAGGCTCGCATAAAATGCTTGCTCAGCCCCCAACCCCATCACCTAGGAGAGCATATTTGGAGCTGTGTGCCAGGAACCAGAGGCAGAGAGCAGATAGACATGTCTCATACCACACAGCAGAAGCACCAACCACCAATTGCTAAAACAAAAACTACACATAAGTCCCATGTGTTTTTCATCCAGTTTCCTATAAATAAGCAACCTCCTCCACAACCTAGGTCATTTTGACTGAAGGGAACAGAATGATTTTAACTCTTAAAATTCCTTGTATAACTTTACTCCAAAGATGACCATGTAGAGCTCCTCTAAGGCATCTGCATGAGGCTGCTAGAAAAATCTGCATGGGATTGCTAGAAAAGCATCAGAACAGTTGATAATACGACAACTATTTTGAAGCAAAGACATTAGAAAGGACATGACTGGAGAAGAGGCAGACTTGAGAGTAATGTGTTACATTCTGTCTGTTGGTTGCTAGCTCTTTTATCCTCTGTCTGTACCAGAATGTGAACAGTATGGGATACACAGTATCTAACACATAAACTCAGGTAGACATGAGGTGCCTCAGTACATTGCAAAGCTTGGTGAATTTTAAAATACAACTATGGTATTTGCTCATATTAAACACAACCAAGAAGGAACAACTTGATAGAACTAGTTATAAAGTACACTTAGTACAGACTAATAATTTTAGAAAATAGCAAATTTCCTTTTAGTACTCCACTCGCCAACAAAGAATAAATGACTGTGGGCAGCTGCAGCACACTGGGAGGCAGAGGTAGGGCAGGACTTGTTTATTGTGTTTCTCAGGGATTGTGGAAGGGAACAAGGATTGTTAAGACGGTGGTGTGACTGACCTTCTGACTGTGGAAGTTTCTGTGGCTATGGATGAGGTATCTTGTCAGGAAAGGTTGCCTTCCTCTCTCTAGAGTCTCCAAGGCTGTTCCATCCACATGGAGGAAAAAGTCCCAGAGCACTGGATTTTACTTGTCCCCTTGAAGTCTTGTACCCTTCGCTGTGATCCTAGACTGCATACCAGCCTGGCATATTGTCCTATGATGGATGGCACAGGTGTGTGAGAGGCCTGTTTTCCTGTCCAGGGTTTCATGTCTAGATAGTGTGCCTCAGAGTCATATCCTGTTCCTCTCTGAGACATCGAACTGCACTAATGGCTGCACTAACATCACAGCCTGCATGCTGGTGGTAAGCTGACTGACACTGAGTGCAAATGCCTGAAGGCAGAAGAATACATGTGACATGGAGTTCTGGTGAGAAAGCACACTACGCACACTAACTGTATGCTTACATCTTTCACAAGGTGTAAGAAAGTAAAATCAAATTCACATTTGAATAGTTGCAGAGGTTGCCTTTATTTTTGGAAACAAGGAACTAAAGCAATTTATTACACTGTCCCTTGAGAAATCCTTAAACGCAGAACAGGGCTTAAACCTGTTTTCTCCTAAAAGTAACGGGAAGTGCTGACACGCTAAAGTATATACAAGCAGCACTGTATCCTCTTTGAAAGCCTCAATCTCAGTGCGTGAATCCCAAATACTGTGCATGTCCAAATGTACAACACTAAAGGGCTGTGCACAGACTCTGTCGATGGTAGCAGATGAAGGTGCAGTCCATCTGCTCATGCACGGTTCACATCTTTCTCTAATTAGTCTGAGCCCTGAGTCACATTAAACAAGAAAATGAGAAAGAGGGCTGGAGAGATGGCTCAGCGGTTAAGAGCACCGACTGCTCTTCCAAAGGTCCTGAGTTCAATTCCCAGCAACCACATGGTGGCTCACAACCATCTGTAAAGAGATCCGATGCCCTCTTCTGGTGTATCTGAAGATAGCTACAGTGTACTTATATATAATAAAAGAATAAATCTTAAGAAAAAAACTGATGAAATAAAAATGAAATGGAATATATTTAAAAAAAAAAAAAGAAAATGAGAAAGAAAGAGAACCAAAGGGGCGGAACAATGGCTGCCTCTGGCACAGCCTCTGCTTCTGTCTTTGCGCTCTGCTGTCTCATATTCTACACTGTGAGGAGACTATGATGTAGTCTCAGCTGCAGGTTGTATCTGCTAATGGTGTCAAATAGCTCTCAGTACCCATCATTTATCACCTGCTTGTTTCCAATGTTTGCATAACAATATTCTGGTGGGGTTTTGTGCATAAAGTTAATTCCTCATTCACTAAATTTAAATTTCTAGACAGGAGGGTACCTTGATGGTCTCTGCACCCAGCATGACTGCAAGGTAAAAGGATTATTCTGTGTGTATGCACGGCATCATGGTTTGATGTTGCAACAGGTATGTGAGACCATGAATAACTTTCTGTTCCCTCCATCACGGTGAAAGATTTATTATTGACTCTTTCTGAGGTACTGTGTCTCATGCTCTCTCAGGGCTAACATTCATGATCTTTCCTATTAATTTCTACAAGGAGAATGATTTTGAAATTCTAATTTAAAACTTCTTGTTAAAAAACCCCAAACCCAAATTATGTCAATATAAGTGTTTTGAACTTGCTCTATTTTCATCAAATAAAAAGTGTCTATCTTAATTGCTACTATGAAAGAGGGTAGGTCATCTAATGATTCACCTTGTGTCTGGTGAACATAGCAAATGTTTTGGTATTAAAAGTGTCTTAGTTACTTTCCCTTGCTTCCTGAATAGTTGAAGGTAAAAAAATTAAGATTAATATCCAACGCAGAAGATCTTACATATAATAACTTACATAATACTTATATAAAATTTCAGTTTTTCAAATTAAAATGACCAGAATTAAAAATTCACTTTAAAAGTGTATTAATCACAACCAGTAGTTAGCATGAGCTGAGCAAGCCAACACGAAGCACAGCTTTGGCTTACCATGAGGAACACTGAGCAATGTGTGTTACAGAACAAGGAGAAAGGACACTGTCTGGGGAATAGGACGGCATGTAGCCAGGGGCCTGATGATGCTGACCAATCAAGCTACAGTGCTGGGTGTAAGAGGACAGGGGGAGCGGAGAACCTAAAAACCAAAACCCAAAGCCAAGCAGTCTCATACAGGCTGGGTGAGCTGGGGTAAGGGCAGATGGAAATGAGATCACACCTCAGAACTGATGATATACTGATGGGAGAGACTGCAGGGCAGTAAGCAGATCTTGGCTTCAGCTTTTCCCAAAGGGCATTGGATTAGTTGAGAGTGAGGTGGTCGGACTCCGGCAGGAATGTGTCATGCATTATTTGAGCAGGTGGAAGTGAGGCCAATTCTACAAAGCAAGACACCCACAGAGACACCATCTCCTGCAGCTGGGTATGGAGGGCCAAGTTGACACATGTCTAATATTTGTCTATCAAGCAGCTCAGTGGCCAAATGTGATTTGTTACAGGCAAATCATAGCATGAAACATTTATATTGAAGAGGTAAAGTGATGAATTATTCTACTTTCCTTCAAAACAAATGTTTAAAATCGTGATAACTATTAATATTTTTATTTACACTATTCCTTCAATCATGAAACTGTATAAAATTAGAAAAAAGCCTTCCTCAGAGGTTTCCACATTTATTTTATGTTTTTAATTTCAAATTATGTATCTGTCTGTGAGCAGGTATACATGTGTACTGTTTCTGTGGAGGTCATGGGTGTTGGATCTCTGGTCCTAGAATACAGGCACCCATGTTGAGCCGAACAACATGGGTGCTAGGAGCACTGGCTTCAGGTCCTCCGGTGTGCAGTGTGTGGGATAGCCCTGAGCACTGCCTTCAGGTCCCCTGGTGTGCAGTGTGTGGGATAGCCCTGAGCACTGCCTTCAGGTCCTCTGGTGTGCAGTGTGTGGGATAGCCCTGAGCACTGCCTTCAGGTCCCCTGGTGTGCAGTGTGTGGGATAGCCCTGAGCACTGGCTTCAGGTCCCCTGGTGTGCAGTGTGTGGGATAGCCCTGAGCACTGCCTTCAGGTCCCCTGGTGTGCAGTGTGTGGGATAGCCCTGAGCACTGGCTTCAGGTCCCCTGGTGTGCAGTGTGTGGGATAGCCCTGAGCACTGCCTTCAGGTCCCCTGGTGTGCAGTGTGTGGGATAGCCCTGAGCACTAGCTTCAGGTCCTCTGGTGTGCAGTGTGTGGGATAGCCCTGAGCACTGCCTTCAGGTCCCCTGGTGTGCAGTGTGTGGCAAGAAATTACTTCGGGGCTTTCCTCTGAGCCCAGGCCTCAGGAAAAGACTGTGATGCCAGTACCTTGATGTAAGTGTCACATTTTTATATAAGAGTTTCCTACTTATTTGTTGAAATTAAAGTGAAGATGCGCATAGTGGGTAGTAGGAAGAATGTGAAATTCATTCCATTTTACCCAGACTTCCTGTCCCGTCACCACTGTGAGAGCCTCAAGCCGTTCGAAAATGTCCTCTGAATATTGTTAATAGCACATACAAAGTATGCAAAGAAACACACAGGACAGGGCTGCATTAGTCATGTAGTTTCTGAGCTGGCTTTGAAAAGTGAAATCTAGCTCTTTTTCTTCTTAAAACCTTAGGACTTGTACTTGTACAAGGCTTCTGGTTACTAAAAACAGGTATAGGTAAGATTCAGCATCCACACAGAATCACATTGCCATCTAAAGATGGTACCAATATACACTGTCAGAAGTATAAGATCCTGTCCCCACCATGCTCCATGATATGCACCACCATGTTTTAATAAATTAAAAAACAAAAACTGTCTTCATCTACCTAACCACACTGGTGACCTCATGTTAAATAATATAAACATTCATTGAGCGATAGGAAGACAGCAAGAGTCCTGGGACGGCAGGGCTGGGCTGTGATGTAGAAGTTCAGGGAATCTTGGGGTGTCATCTCAATGTTCCAGGGCAGAAACTCTGACAGTACTAACTTTCCCTAATGCCTTAAGAGGCATTTTGAAATGATGTTAGGTGTGAGTTTTAAGTCTGAGTATTTGGTAGACCAGTTACACAGATGTGAGTTGCTCAGGCTGGACCTTAGAAAGCTCATATTTGATATGGAAGCAGAAATGTCAGATGACAATTGGCCTTGTGTGTCCAGGTCTCAGAGACTGGGGACAATGTATTGTTTGAGGCCACAGGCATTTGCTGAGGCAGAGACATAAGCAGAAAGCAAAGGAGTTCAGAGCTCAGCTGTCAAGAAAACCAACAATTAAATGTGCACTTGGGGGTCAGATTCAGAAAGGAGAGAGCACGGCTGTCAGAGGAAGGACAAAGTGGGAGCCAGAGTGCTACTGTCTCCACACACACAGGAGACCAGAGTGCTACTGTCTCCACACACACAGGAGACCAGAGTGCTACTGTCTCCACACACACAGGAGCCAGAGTGCTACTGTCTCCACACACACAGGAGACCAGAGTGCTACTGTCTCCACACACACAGGAGACCAGAGTGCTACTGTCTCCACACACACAGGAGACCAGAGTGCTACTGTCTCCACACACACAGGAGACCAGAGTGCTACTGTCTCCACACACACAGGAGATGCTCTGCGGATGTTAGGCCACAGGAAGGAGAAGTAGCAAGAAACAGGCAGGGAGTGTGCCCTGGAGGCTGTGGTTGAGCTGACCAAGGAAAGCTTTGTGAGGGGAACTCTCTTACAGGGTGCTCAGGGTTCTTGTCTGATAGAGTTAGGAAGTTCTGAGGTGATGGCTTATATTTTCTCCGAGAAGTAGCAAGAAAGGTACAGTGTTGAAAGTGAGGATGATGGCTAGCTGGGAGGTCACTGGAGAAGGCATAGAATACTCACAGCACAACTGGGAAACTTGAAACACTACCATGTGTTACTCCAGAGAATAAGGCAGCAGCCAAGGTTACAAGTCAGCCATTGGCCCTGAACTATGCCATTTTTATCAGCCCCCCCCCCCAAAGACTGCAGGACACAAAATCAGAACACGTAGGGTCTTTCAAAAGTTCTGTATATGGCACCTTTGTTAAAAAACACAGGTGCATCCTTACAATTCTATTCTTAAGTGAAATGCAAAGAGCTCAGGTATGCAGACACAAATGTATGCACACACATTCACAGCAACTATACCCACAACAGCTTAAGTGTTACAAGCATCTGGAAAGTCTAAACTAAATATGGAGTACTATTCAGCTATAGAAAGGAATTATGTATTGATACAGACCATGGAGAGAGAGAGAGAGAGAGAGAGAGAGAGAGAGAGAGAGAGAGAGAGAGACAGACAGACAGACAGACAGACAGACAGAGACAGACAGACAGACAGACACAGAGAGAGAAGGCGTGCTGGAGAGAGAACTCAGTAGTCAGGAGCACTTGCTGCTCTTGCAGAAGACCCCAGTTTAGTTCCTAGCATCTATGTCCACAGTAACCTGTATCTCTGCAGGTACCTGTGCTCACTCTCTTCCTCTTCCTGCTTTCCTTCCCCATCTCTAAATGTGGATGAACCTGGAAAACATGTTATATGAAAGGAGCCAGACACACGTGCGACATTATTTCACATATAAGAAATATCCAGAACAGTGATCTAGAGATGGTACTTCTGGCTCCAGGGTCCATGGGGGAGGACATGGCAGCTGCTGATGGTGTGATGCTGCATTTGGAAGTGATGACTATCCTATTGTGCTTATACTGTGTAACATGCTAACTGTACAAAACAGTACAGACTGCCATCCTTTAAAATGGTTGAATGTTAATGTTAAGTGAATTTTACCTTAACACATTTTTAAAAATAGAGAAACATAAAATACACTAAAAAACTAATTTCTCAGGATTCAAATTCCAGTTTCCTACCCCCTCCTGGTTTGTCCCCTTCCCACCAACACAATTCCATTAACTATTAATGGGGTGATCTGTAACCAAAATAGGTAATTTTCTACTTCCTACCACATAGACGACTGTGCATTTCCCCAGAAGCGCACCTTTTCTTTGTGTTACTAGCATCTTCTACAATTCTTACTTAAAACCAGCATTTTTTTTTCAGTTCCCATGGGTAGTTAGAATATATAATTAGCTAAGTCTTCTAAGAAAAGAGTATGATGCCATATTTAAGACCAATAATATTAGAAAGATTTTCTATGGGTCAGTAATGATCCTAGGGCGAATTGTTTCATCTTACTGTGTGAATCTTGGAGTCTGTGTTTTTTGTTTTTTCAAAAAATTAATGATTTTATTTGCATTTTATTAGTTTACTGTGTGGGGCACAGTCCAAGCAGCAGTGGAAATGTACTGCCCCCACCTTGTGGGTTCAATACTCAGGGAGCCATCTATCTCATCAGGCTTGGTGCTGCCTTTTGAGTTGACATTGCTAGGCACAGACACAAATGTAATTGTGTTGCTGTGGACGATAAAGGAGACTAAGAAGGACAGGCTCTGAGCGAGGGTGTGAGGCTGACATGCATGGTGGATCCTGCTCCTACTGCACTGCACTGAATGTCAAATCCATGTGAACCCACAGATCCTCAGATGCTCAAGAAGCCATCAAAGGTTACCTTTTCAGGATCTGGTTTGCTCACAGTAAAATAAGGTTCTTCAGTAATTGTTTTAAAAGTAAGGCAAAGAGATGAAAACAAAACAAACAACAAAAAGGAAAGAAAAAACAATCCCCCAAACCAAAGGAAACCATACCAACCAACCAACCAACCAACCAACCAACCAACCAACCAACCAACCAACCAACCAACCAATAAGCAACCAACCAATAAGCAACCAACCAATAAGCAACCAAACCAAACCAAACCAAACCAAACCAAACCAAACCAAACCAAACCAAGCCAAACAGCAGCAGCGTGCCCTGAAAGCTGTGCTGTTTGTACTGACTGAGCACACTTTTACCTCCATTTCCTGTCTGGAACAAAGGCTTCTGTACAGGGGGACAAGAGACTCAAGGCTCAGCCATGAGCAAGAACAAACAGCATCTAGACCAGAATTTTTATGACTCTTTTCTGACTAAAACAGGAGCAACACCACCAGATTAACAAAATGCGGTGCAGATTAGTTTCCACAGAAAGCTGCCTATGGGTGGAGCGGAAAGGAATGCCTTCCTCTTCAGTGTGGCAGTGGCCTGTGCTGCATCGGTACAGGCACACTTGGCTGAGGGAGTCAGTCCACGGCAACCAAGCTGAAATGGGGCTCCTAGGTGCCACTGGTTCCCTGCACTTATCTGCAGTACTGGGGCAGGAAGACAATGTTTTCACTACTCAGCCCTGGAAATTTACAGGAGCTTTCAGAACTCTGTTTGGCTGCTGCTTCTGTTGCCATGGAAACAGACTGCTAAAAATGGGGCATGTTTCTTTAAACTAAGCATACCATCACACAGATTCTTCACCCCTTTTTGCAGAAGTTGCAAGGAATGTCTGCAAGGAATTGCAAGACAATATGATCAAAGGGGTGGAAGGGCAGAGACCACACTAGCCAAAGCAAAATTCCAGAAAGACATACCCATTGTCTCAATTGGTAAAAAGGCAATCAGAAAAAAAGTCTAACAAGCTCTGAAGAAGCAGACATGTTCACACACTTGCCTGACGCAAGAGAGACCAGGAAGTTAGAACAGGGTTTGATTTTTTTTTTTCCTCTATTTTTTGACTAGCAGAATCATGAGACTCTTTACGTGAAGATTCCTTATCCATATGGCTCCAAGGATACAGAATACTTATTTTTCTTGCTTTGGGTGTAATGAAAACCCAGCATTCCAGTGCTATAGTAGAACAGCAGTGGAGGTCTCTTATGGTAGGTTCTTGGTAAACTTTCATTCACTTCTTAATCTTTCTGCAATGACACAGTGTGCAGTTGTCTAGAAGATTCTATAATTTTTTTTTAGCATTAACATTTAAGGTAGGTGCTCTGAACAAGAACCAACTAGAAACTACACAGGAAAACAGTTTTATTCACTGCTCCAGAACAGCCAGTGCCAGCTGCTCCGGGGAAGTAGCTTGGTTCAGGCTCCCTACCTGCCCAGGCTTTTCTCCTTTATTGGGGTCAGGAATGTGGTGAGGTGAGGCCTTCATCTAGTAGTTTCCTTGTAAGAAAGATAGCACAGAACTGGCAGAGAGCCCTCTGACTCATATAAACGTATACATGCATATACTTAAATATGTAGACTCATTGATCTATCCACGTTCATATATGTATAATGTACACGAAGCATAAAAGACATCTAATACTGTTACGATTTACACTATGCTAACAGCACTGCAACTACTCGCAATGATCGAGCAGCTCTATGTGGCGGGCCACAAGGGTCACCCAGCTGTCCTTTACACAACTGTTCATCGCATTTCTGGGATTATAATGGCATGGCATGCACAAAGAGAAAGACTGGTGACTGAGGTTTAGATTAAATGATGGACTATTGACTGGTTGTGCTCTTTCCAGTAAATAAGTAAGAAAACATGCAATCTGAGCCATTGAACAAGGATGCTGGAACTTACCACATCCATAGATATCTAGATATGAAATGAATTTATATCAGCTAACCAGAAGCTTTATCACACAGACATGGTAGACAGATAGAGACTGCCTGCCTCTGTGTTCTCTTGCTTCAGTAGCTTAGACACCAGTGTGGCTCTGCTCCAAGCTCCCGGTGCTATACTGCCAGGGAGGACTTTCACTCAGCAGGCTCCACCAGGAGCTTCCCTGTCAACACCCGTGTCTCATCCCAGCAGCACCATGAGATGGGTAACAATATTCATTTTTTTTCAGAGAAATTAAATACTTACAGTACAATTACATACAATAAATATACATTATTGTATGTAACTAGCAAGAAACTGAAGTAGAATTAAGCCAGAAATTGCTGTGGTAATTTTCCTTAATGAAATTTTAACTCATAAATGTTTACTAAATATTAGTGTTCTGCTTTTGCTATAGTGCTGACCTCCATTGAAAGTGCTGCTAATCATTCTGTGTATAGGAAGTCTTGTCTAATCAGAACTACACATGCTAGTAAGAATTCACTGTGTTGCAGGCAGTGACTCTAGAGAAAGGACCTTTAGTAGGTAATGTTAAGTGGGCTTGCTTGCTACTCCTCTCCCTGCGATTTTGGGGAAAGGCTGTGTAACCTAAGGCAAAGCTTCAGGACAAGAAGAGAGCCCTCAGCAGATGCTCAGCCTCAGGCTTCTGGCCTGCAGAGGGGTAGGCAAAGAAGGCGGTCATTGAAGACGTCCAGTGTGAACTCTACGATGAGCCTTCTTAGTCACTCAGAGCTCCTGCTAAAAAGCTATCGTTAGAAAACGGCTGGAGCCCAAAGCTTTGACCACATCTACATTTTCTTGAAGTTTTTCAAGGAGACTGGTGTTACACTAACCTGGCATGTTACCATGCACTTTTCTTCTTCCAGGTGAGGAGTCAGGGCAACCTCAGAAGTCTGTGCATACCTCTCAGCTGACTCATCTCAGAGACGGTACCTGCTCTTGAACAGCTTTAAGTTGAGGAAGAGGCTCAGGCCCTGGGGTTTGAAATACAGAGAACTCACACAGCCCCTTCCCTCTGAGACCCTGGAATCTACAAGGGGTGGTTTAGTTTACTTTAGTTTAGTTTTGTAAATAGGAACATTGCTGACACACAGGTCCTTGCAGCACTTTCCTGCATCTGGAATAAAACTAGGGGCTAGGGAAGGGAAGCTGTGCTGTGGTGGCTTAGACCAGGGGCCAACACAGGGTTTCTCAGAGAAGTCCTGCAGGCAGGGCAGGCCCTCAACGCTAGAGGATTAGTTTTATTCCAGTGTGCATGGCTGAGCAAGCCTGCAAGTCACCATGGTGGCTTTTAATACCGTCACAGACTCAGGACTGTTGGGAGTGTAGAGAGGTCAGCTCTGCATCTGCCTCTACCTTAATGGATTCCTCAGAAGGCTGGGCCACAGTGCTGCAATGCTGTGGGGGAAAGAGTGCATTTCTGAGGAAGGACTGACAGACTTGGTGACAGATGAGATCAGAAAAGGAATCCAGGATCACTGGTTCCCTGGTATGTAGAGCAAATACTCATGAAGGACATTTTCCTTGGGTTGGCGTGTGAGTCACTGGTAGATCACCTACTATGCATACTTAAGACCCTGGGTAAGACAGAGGGACAGCTGTACCTGTGACATATTACTAAATTTCCTTGATGTACTACAAAAATTATGTATAGTTATATTTGTATGTGTGCATGCATAGTGTGTGTGGTTTGTGTACATGTGTGTGTTATAGCATGAGTATAGAGGCCAGAAAACAGCTTTTGGGGTCAGTTCTCTCCTGCTATCATTTGCGTCCCAGAGATTGAACTCATATGGTCAAGCTCAGTGGCATGCAATTTTACCCACTGGCCATCTTGCTTTCTCCATATAAACAAACAAGCAAACAAACAAAACCCTTAATTCCTATGATTATTTGCTTGTAAAATCTGAACCCTACCTGATTACTGTTATATTACTTTAATATTTATTAACATTTATTAATATTAATTTTAGCCAACAGCCCTGTCAACAATTATTGGGATTGGAGAAGACTTCAGTATAAGTAAACAAGAGAGTTGTCACTTGAGGCAGAGAAATTCCAGGCCTTAAAGCAGACACAAGTTAGCAAGTAACACTAGAGGGACCAGGCTGGTATCTATGTGACTAGAATCAGATGAACAATTCATTGCCTAGAAACTTATGATTTTATGATTCAGGTGTTTTAAAAAAATTCTATAGGGTGGTCTTCAAAGAAACAAATACAACTTTCTTTTTTTTTTTTTTTTTTTTGGTTCTTTTTTTTGGAGCTGGGGACCGAACCCAGGGCCTTGCGCTTCCTCGGCAAGCGCTCTACCACTGAGCTAAATCCCCAACCCCCCAAATCCAACTTTCTTTTTTTTTTTTTTTTGGTTTTTTTTGGAGCTGGGAAATGCGCTTCCTAAGCTCTACCACTTTAACCCCCAAATGCCTTTCTTAAAGTAAAAACAACAGTGAAATATAATAAGTACCTTTAACAAGTGCCTCTTAATACACAAGAATTGGCATTACTAATAGTCATTTATATATCTATCTTTTACCAAATGTCATGGGATCTACTTAGACTCGAAGGCACTTTCAATAACAAGTCAATCTAAGACATTTGAGTAACCCTGTTTCTCCTGAAGCAACATAGCGGCTGGACAAGAGGCGGTGCTGGCCCAGGTCACAGTCAGCCACATGCTTCACTCACCTTATGCATCTGCAGTTGGTACCAGGGCACACTGAATTTCAGGGTTCAGTTTTTCATAGGAACACCTTTTTTTTTTTTTTTTTCTTTTTTTTTTTCGGAGCTGGGGACCAAACCCAGGGCCTTGCGCATGCTAGGCAAGCGCTCTACCCCTGAGCTAAATCCCCAACCCCAACTTATTTTCATACAACTCGAACAAGGGAGTCTTCCTAAACAGTTATTTTTCTGGTCTGATTAAATCTAGATATGAGGCAGGAGATCACCCTTGACTTGATACTTGGCTATATCATTTTACTCTCATTCCCTATTATTGAAAATGAGTAAAAATACACAATGTGTTAACTATGTGAACTAAACATGTCAAACTCAGTTCCAGACAGTTCTGGTGAGAGGCAGATCTCATTATCAGTCATATCTCTGAAGTATCTTGTACCCAGCCTCCCATGTAAATAGAAGGACGTGGGTACTACTCCTCTTCATTGTCCAGACAAGGAAACCAAAGTGCAGAGCAGTGAACACGTCCATCCGGGGTCACAGAAGTAATGCAGCACCTGGGCTTGAGCCTAAAGCCCTGTCACTCACAGCCCATCTTTGCTCTTTCAATGATGCACTGTGTACTGCACTGCATAAGGCTCAGGATTCTAATTATGTAATCAATCAGCTCACGACCCTTCAACCATGAACACATGTGTGCAGGATGTATATATGTATGTATGCATGCATGCATAGTGTTAGGAATTGAACCTGGTACTCTTATGTGTATGCCCCACATCACATTCCGCTCTTTGCCTGATTTCACAAGCACACTAAGCTGTTTTAAATACATGGCATTAAGAGGAACTGACATTTAAATGTCTTAACTTAAACACTGCAAGAGGAATTCTTAAACTGTTTATCAATGAACGATTTAAAAACTTTAAGCCCCTCTGACCCCGACCACAAGTCTCTATGTGTCCTAAAAACGCACTCGGCACTGACTATCCTCACAATCTACAGTAACAAATGCTGTGCACAGGCAAAGCACACCCATTGTTCAGTTCTCAGCAGCAGTAACTTACATTTCACTCCGCGCTATCTGCTGTGACCTAAGTGTTTTTCCTATCCATTCCCAAAGGCAGCTCAGCTCTGGCAATCTACGGCAATCTCTGACACTCCCTCATCGCATTCCTACAGCCCTGGCATCTGAGAGAAAAGGATGGAAGCACTTGATACTCGGGCAACAGGGCTCCTCACAGGCTGGCTGTCTGTAGGAGGAACAGGAGCTGGGCAGGACAAGAGGGGTCTGCAGACAGAGCTGAGGCTGGGGAAGGAAAAGCCTCCCGGAGAGGACTGAGTGGGCACTGGAATCAGTGACACTCAGGTTTCAAATGTCACTCTGCTCAGACTCCGTGCTTCTTCACCCACAGTCCGTGCTCTCAGCTGTAACAGAGAGGCGTGCTGCGCAAACAGGAACAGCGATTCCAAGGTCTCTGGCCATTTTCCTAATTAGTGCAGTGTTTACTGACAATTATAACCACCGGTAGGCATTCTCAAGGTATTTCTTGCTTTTTAAAAAAAAATAATCAAACTATGCAGCACACTCTAAAAACAACATGCAGATAAAGCACTCAGCCGGCTCGTCATTTCAGGAATCTAGCAAGGAGACAACAACAAACACCCAACATGTTAATCGGAAAAATTTCTTTCCTGAAATTATGTAATTGTAAACACAAATAAAGCAGTGCTCTGATTAATAATAAGAATGGAACAGTCTCCCAAAACCCACGAGGTTTAGAGGAGAATCCCAAACTGGGAAAAACACACAAACAAATCTGGACGAATTCAACTAAAACCAGGACCGGCTTCCTAACTGTCCTTATCAGTAGCAATTATTGCAAACTACTCATGTCCTGTCAGCTCTGCCTCTCTGCAAGCATCAGACATTCTCCATATAGAACTCATAGGAAGGGCAACAGCAAACAGAGGGATACACAGACAGTGGCAGACAGATATGCTGGCCAGCAAGGTGACAGGCATGTGGCCATCCTTCTCTGTCCAGAGACAGACTGACCTTCCTTGAGACTTTTCTGGTTGCTCCCCTCAAAGCATTCCTTTTCTTTGTGAGGTTCGAAATCCTCAGCAGTTAAAATCTCTGGGAAGCCTTGTGGCTGCTTCTTGGAGCTATCGATCATGGTGAAGACTTCTAGAAACAGGCAGCATCCAGCGGGAGAGAAGCTCAATGCACAGGACAGTGGAGAGCACAGAATACTCAGGTCCTGCTCCCTCCTCACAGCACACTAATCACAGGGCAATAATCTTTAAGTGACATAAGGCAGCCATTCTCTCGGAGTTCCCAGCTTGACCTGCAGACAGACACACTCCAGCGGGTGGGAGTGCTGAACTCTTCCACACTGGGAGGGAGGCAGAGGCTGAGAGGCACGACTCTTAAGATCCCACCCCCTTTCCCAGCCATCCCCTTTCCCATTGCCATTCCAGCCCCCTCCCCCAACCCACCCCCGCACTGGCTGCTTCAATCTGCAGCTAGATGGTCCCAATCATCTGACGAGCACTGAGTCAAGCAGTTAAAAATAAAATCTCTAGCTGTTAAAGAGAAACCTTTGCTGATAACAGGAAGATGAACGGCTGTCTGCAGTTGCTCCCGTGCTCTCTATAAGCAAAGCCTTGGGCTGTGAAATACTTTACACTGGCCAGATGAGTCCATGCATTACTCATGAAGTTCTCCAGCTAAACAAACGACAGAAGAGGACACCCAAAGGAAGCAGTTTTATCTCTGCAAAGGCACCACACTAAATAAACACGCTACCAGCACATCTGGGTGGAAAGCATCCCTTCGCTCCCACGTTCCTTTGTGGGAGCCTTTTGCTATACAGGGCTTATCCCTGGCAGAGCTTTGTAGCCAGGAATGTGCTGCAAGTCCAGCTGCTTCCTTGGCCATTCAGAACTCATGGACCAGCAGTTTGCCTTTGTGCCACTAGTCGGCCAAGAGAGCTAACATCACTAGGATTTTTTTTTTTTTTTTTTTTTTTTTTAAAGGAGAATTGTTCTCCCAAGTACAAAGCAATGCCTCTATGAGATTTTGTTCCTAAAAGATTTAATCAGCGATGGGCTAGAGTTTCATTTCACAACAGGAATGCCTTTCCTGCAAGGTATAGGTTGCTGCTTACACATGTAAGGGGCACTCTGGCAGGAAATGTCTACGAATGGAAATTCCAGGCAATGTGGAAACAAGTTTGTTTCCATATATACCAAACACATATAAGCAGACACAATACTCTCTCTCTCTTTTTTTTTTTTTCTTTTTCTTTTTTTTTCGGAGCTGGGGACCGAACCCAGGGCCTTGCGCTTCCTGGGCAAGCGTTCTACCACTGAGCTAAATCCCCAACCCCAATACTCTCATTTTTAAGGTGCAAACTCTGTGCCTTTACATAGAGCTCTCATCCACCCATCACACGAAGGGTGGAAACACAAGAGCTGTGCTCCATGAGGAGTCTTGTCACACGAGTAATTTTACTTGTACACAACCAAGGGACGAGACTAAGCTGGAAAATTACATGAGAAAATAGTTGACAGCATTGTCCCTGACCAGTGAGCAGGCACCAGCGACAGAAGATAAAGAAAGAAGTCTCTAAAGGATGCATATGTCTGAAGAGAAATGCAGATTTATTAGTCACACACAGCATGGCACTTGGTGGACTGAAGAAAGGGTTATATCCTGCACCCAGGAAAAGCAGTATTTCTCCCCCTGACACAGACAGGTCTGGATGAAGCATCCTGTCCTTTGCCTCTGGTTCCAAGGCTAGTGTGCAGTCAACCCACACTATCCTACTAAGATTGCTATCTAGCCTTCTTCCGCATCTCTGGAGAATGGAATTACACAACACAGGACATGTTTTTTTGTCAACTGAGACTCCTTTTGAAGCAACAGAAGTCTTCCAGGGCAGTCTAAGTCTCAGAACACACGGACATCTATTGCACTGCCCTGGAGCAAACTTCTGCTGCTGTCCCCTGTCCCTGAACCTAGTTTCCAGATACAACATTCCTGTCTTTTCAAAGGAGTCACAGGGACCGACTGCTGTTTACTGAGTATTTCATCAAGTATTCCGCACATATGATCACACGTATCCTAGCAGTCCTGCTGAGCTTCAGGGTGATTCGAACATCACAGACATTGAAGAATAAGACCATGGTCACAAAGGCTTGGAACTGAACCAGAGTTGCCATTCTCCAAACCTGAAGGTCTTTTTATTGCACTGTACTTCCTGGTTTCTTCTACAATAGGCCCTAGTTCCAGGCTTTGGCTAGAGAGACATAACAGTGCAAGTCATGAGTTTATGATATCCCTGCTCTTTGGGGAGTGATCACAAGGCACTAATTTATAAAAGTATTTTAACTTTTTATGAAGTAGTGACACTTTATCAGTCTATTTATCTATCTATCAGATATTCTGTTGATAGACTTGCAAAATCAACATTATCAACTCAATTTACAGATGGGAAAACTGAGGCCTAGGAAAATTAAATACTTTGTTAGAGATAGCATATATCATAAGTGAAGGCCATGGATTCTCATAAAATAAACTTGGCTCTAGGACTTACATTATAGTACTTTGCAAAATAAAGTAAAAACAGGGGGCATGTACTTTTCTATGGTGCTGCTCAATTGTTTTCAGTCTACAGGTTCAAAAATATGAATATATTTCAAGTTATACTCATCACTTTAAAATCAAAACACTGTCAGAGTCTCTCTGAAGAAAACTCTGCAGGCATATTGTCTCTCTGGCAACCATCAGCATCCCAACAGTGAAGCACCACTGCTGCAGGGTTACAGTGAAGTCGCTTTGTAGTTTTGGAAGGAAATAATTCTCTAGTAATGGATATATCTAAAAAACGTTTTTGCTGTATTTCAAAAGATTTTAAATAGTTTCAAATTCACAGAGCATTTTCCTCAAACTTTCTGTGAGATTTTCTGATACCATCTCTTCAAGAACACTGTTGAACATGTTCTTACCTGTAAGGCTACCTTTTTACCAAAGAACCACAGCATAAGAGTCAGTATTACCAGGTTTTTGTTTTGTTTTTTTTTTTTCCCCCTAGGAGCTGAGGACCGAACCCAGGGCGCTCTACCACTGAGCTAAATCCCCAACCAAGAGTCAGTATTGAGAGATCGAGGCTGATAAGCTACTGCCATAAACCCACAAATTCCATCCAAGTTCCAAATTGTCCAATAGCAAGAGAGATCCAATGTTAGGTCTCGTGTGACTCTTATAAAGTGATCTGTGGTTTGGGTCTGGGACTGCGTCCTTGGTAAGACTGTTGGTAGGAGGACAATCATCCTGTCTACAGTTACAGATGCCTCTCAGTTTATGTCCTGATAATTTAATTTTAAATAATAAAAAGTACTGTTAAGTTCAAAGTTCATTAAGCAATACCTCAGCATACAAAGCACCGCAGTGGCACAGCACTACAGCACATCCACTGGCTCCTGGTAATCCTGGGGCCGACTGGAAGTGGTGATACTTAGCTACTGCCTAACTCTGCACAGGAGAACTGGACTGCATATCGTCAGCTCAGGAAAAGATCAAAACCCAAAGCATAACGTCTGTGCTACATGCACTGCTTTTACAGCCCTGTACGTTAGAAACTCATAAGCAGAATCATAGATTGTGGACCATCTGTATTAGAGGTACAGCCAACAGTAAAGAAATGAACAGCTGGTATATATCACCAGTTTGCAGCATGGTCTCAAGGCCTCCTGCTCTGTTCAAGGGGTTGTATCTATGACTGTCATTTCTTTGATGGTAGGACTGTCCCTATCAGAGTCAGGACTCCTAGTTTGACATTATCATCTGACAAGAACTTTCAAGTCTACCTTGAACTCCTGCCCCATTCAGGAACTAGGGTTTGAATGCGAGGTGTGGCCACTCTTCCAGGCCTTCTGAACACAGACGTGTTGCATGAGTTTACATGTTTACATTTAACACACATGTTTTCATCTCTATATATGAAGAGATAGCAAATATATTCTATTTGTGTGAGTGTGTAGCTCTGTGTGTGTATATGTATATATATGTATTTATTAATACATAGCAAAGAGCACAGATTCACCCCAACACTTCTAGTTTCCAGACCACCACCTAAGTTAATGCTTATTTTCTCACTGCTGCTCTCATGACTGATCTCGGTGTCACACTGTGTGCCCACAGTGTCACAGGAACTGCTCTGCAGGGGTCTGCTCTCCTTTCTTCCACATGCACTACACACCTTTATTGTCATTTGGTTCTTTGTCATGAGCAGCATTTAACTTCAAATGATATGTGATTAAAGTCACTTCTATTTAAGATAAACTTGCATTGTCAGTTTTTGTGTGTATGCATACTCAAAAGAACTCTTTAACCCTGACAAAGGCTGCCAGAAATCTAGCCAGTTTCTCCAGCACTAAATGAAGATATTTAGTACTCGTGAGAAAAACTGTGTGGCTTAGAGTAGCAGTGTTTCAAGAAAGGCTTCAGGGATCAAATATAAACAAACATGGCTAAAGGGTTCCACACAGAAGCTTGGCAGAGCCAAGGGAGGCCCACGAAAGTCCTGAGAAGATTCCTGCTGGGATGATGTCATATCTAGAAAGAACAGGGAATGTTCTTAACAAGGTTGTTCCATTGACACTAATTCTTCAAAAGTTATAACGCAAAGAGGCTGCTGGGATTGATGATACTTTCTTAGCATTCTGACTTGGAAATGGAGAGAATGTGGCCTTTCTTGTCACCTCCACAGTGTGTTGGTTTGTCACAGATCCTCAGCTGCTGCTCTTTGGGGAGAGGTGAATTTGGTGGCTTCTTGCACACCATTTGGGTATATTCATAGAAGAAACATTCAAGTTTTCTTCTAAGGGAATCATGTTTCTATAAGTCTTATTTTAAGTCCTTATTTCTTTCCTTTTTAACACTATAAATACTAGTCTAAAATTGGAAACCATGACTAAATAAATAGGGTAACTTCCAATGGTGAGTTTGAAATATTTTTAGGAAAGGAAATTAAAATAAATAGCACTATCACTGAGATAAGATCTTTAAAAGTCTTCATCCTTATCATTTAAACAATACATTTTTGTCAAGGATGATGAAATTTCTGTAATCTCAGCATGTGGAAACTGAAACAACTGGATAGCAGTTAGTTTCAAGGCCAGCCTGGACTATAGTGTGAGATTAAAAACAAAAATAAAACAGTAACAACAAAACCCCTCTGGTGGTTCAGACTGGTGGAGCAGGGTGAAGACTAGCACATGACCTAGGGTTCCCCATGATTCACTCTCAGGCCTCAATGCTCTCATTACAGAGGCTTTTACTGCTCCCTGGCAAAACTGACTCCACATGAATGTTTCATGCCATGTTATATCTTCCTTTAAATGATGGTATACGTAATCAAGAGATAACAGAGCACTCGCATAAGTTTAAAGAAGCCGTTTGAATCCTTTCCCTGTTTCTAAGCTTTACAGTTACATAAACAGATACCTGGTTACAAAAGATTCATAACTAAGAGCTCCCCTTCAATTCTCTTCTAGCCAGTACTAGGAGGTCTCAGAAGACAATCACAGCCATAGAGAAGAGAATGAAATGACACGCCTCTGAAACCCTCGCAAAGATGTAGATGTCAGAAAAGTGAAGTGGACCAAATCCCTGCACATAGGATGGCTGGCTATTACATCAGTGATGTTGGCATGGCGGCTGGAATAATAAGGAATTGACAGTTTGAGTGACCCTCTTCATCCCAATGCCCCATCTCAATTCTTTCCTAGTCATGTTTCATGAAGATGTAGCATCGTAAGGCATGAGAACAAACATGCGTGTGGATGTACATGTGAAGTGGGTCATTTTACACTCAGACCTCATGCACTGATTCTCACCCCTGCAGCACAGTCTTTTTTTTTTAAATCTATTTTAATTGTGTGTGTGTGTGTGTGTGTGTGTGTGTGTGTGTGTGTGTGTGTGTGTGTGTGTGTGCAGATATCCAGAGAGATCAGAAAAGGCACTAGGTCCCCTGGATCCTGAATTACAAATAATTGTGAGCTGTCTGACCGTGAGTCCTGGGAGCCAGATTTGGGTCCTCTGCAAGAGCAGTGATACCTTAACCACTGAATTATCTTTCTAGCCCTCCTCCTCCCATAAAAACTTCTTTCTATAAAAGGAAAGCCAACGCCTCTTAGGTTGAGAAACCCCAGCAGCATTAGAGTAAATTGTATAAATGAAGCCCTCAATAAGAAAACATCAAAATGTTCATCATCCATAACCATGGCTTTGAGATCACTAGAAATCTTTTAGCATCCTTAGCACCCAAGATGTTGAGTCAAATGTAATAATATGTGGCAACATTATTAATGAACAAAGAATCAGTATTCATTAATAGTGATAATAGTGATAGTCATAGAGCATTAATCTATAATCAAAAATTATATTCAGCAACATAGATGAAATTCAAGATAAACTAAACATATGCAATGAAGGAAAACAGAGAAACCCAGCACATGATGCATGTGTGATTCAGTTACTTAAAAAGAAAGTTTTGATATAAAATGATGTAATTATAAGTCAGTTCTTAGTAAGTGCAGATCTTCAATCCCAGTATTCTGACTCTGACATGCCTTTCACTAAATGCAAGCACTAGTTCACTTTTTCCTTTCACTAATTCAGTGACTTGCAAAGACGAGTGTTTTTAAATGGTACTCTGTTTTAAGGGGCAATGGCATCACTAGTAGACTGATAAAGGTTAGGGGCCACACGGTTCTGGGGCAGGGGTAGGACTTTAGAGTTGAAGAGAACTTAGATGTGAGACCCGGACAGCTGGATATCCGTGTGTCACTAGAGGATTCGGCATTAGTAGCAGCTCTCAGCTCTGAGTCACTGTGCACCTAACTCCTAACATGCTGAGAGTTTCTTTCTGTCATCCTACATGGCTGTGCTTGTAGCTTCTCTGGCAGGTCTCCACATGCATGCAGATGTGCATCCCAGCTAGGGTACACACACACACCTTCTGTTTTCCCATCCTATCCCCTAAGGCTACAGTAGCCCAGTTAAGGACTTTTAATGGGGGTTTTTGATGTTGTTGTTCAGTACTTGATACTTATTTTTAAGGTTTATTTTTTATTCATGTGTCGGCTCATAAGCAAAGAGGTATTCACAAGGACAGAAGCTAGTGCTCAATTCCCAGGATCTGGAGTTAATTCTGAGCCCCCCAGCATGGGGGTAGAAACTGAACTTAAATCTTCTGGAAGAGCAGTAGAGGCTCTTAATTGCTTAATCATCTCTCTAGCTAAATCAATGAATTAAATAAATTAATTAAAATTATTTTATTATTTTGAATATATGAGCTCTTTCTTTTTTCTCTTCTTCCTTCCTTCCTCCTCCTCCCTCCTCCTTCTTCCCCTTCCTCCTCTTCCTCCTTTTGCCTGTATATATGACTGTATACCACATGCATGAAGAGGCAGTACCCTCAGAGTCCAGAAGACGGCATTAGATTCCCTGGAACTGGAGTTAGATATGGTGCTGGGTATTGAACCTGGGTGGGTCCTCTGCAAGAATGGTCAGTGCTCCTAGCCACTAAGCCTTTGATCCAGCTCCATTATGAAAAAATATTTTTTAAACTGTGTTTTCATTTTTTAAGCTTAGGGGGTAAAATCTCTGTAGTGACCTGGACAGCTATTTTATAACCAGGTAGTAGTACCAGGTAGGAAAAAAAAGTAACAACAGTAACATCTACAGAAAATGACACTTTCATCTGAGCTGGCCCAGCAGGAAGCTGTAAGGAAGGTAAATCAGGAGGACCCTGCCCTCATTCTTGCTGTGGGGTTTGGAGTCAGTATGCAAGGAGCTCTGGTTTGTATCCACATAAGTGCCACTCTCGGTTATGTGTAACTCAGCAACTTTATACCAGTAAGAATGAAATCATCTACAAAGTGTTCTTAAAGATCTCTGTCTTACTTAACCTGGGGACCGCTCCACCATGGGATTCTGGGAAAGAGTAGCTCACAAGCCAAGGCACAGCTTCTGCAGTACCATCCTAGTGAGTCACACATCGCCTTTGAGGAGCATCTTAGGAGTCATGACAAAGGTAGGGATGAAAAGTGTGGCTGAGGAAGGTTTTCTTAGGGAGCAGGGCTAACAGCCCTGTCAATACAGATTAGTATGCTGCAAGAGTGGGGGTTGGTAGTGATGCTAAGAGCAGGACACCCAGATTAAAGTAGAAACTGTTGCATGGAGAAGAGTAGTGATGCTAAGAGCAGGACACCCAGATTAAAGTAGAAACTGTTGCATGTGGGTAAAGGTGCTTGCTGCACAAGTCTAATAACACAAGTTCCACACCTCTCCCGCAGGGTAGAAGGAGGGAGCTGACTCTTAAGAGCTGTCCCCAAGGACTTACACATCTATACATACAAGCAAACAAGTGTAAAGGGTTATTTTGTATGCAACTGGAGCCATAAAACTGGAGCAGACAGACAATGGATCAGAAAAACATTTGCAAAACTAATCCCTGAAACCTTAACTAGACGGAAACCATAAACTTAGGAAACTTCCACATGTTCAGTGGGGTAGACTCATGTGTACAGATGGAAGGGTTTCCAGAAGCGCAAAGAGGAAGCAGCCAGAGAGCACTGCAGCCTGGTGTTCTCAGGAGCTCCAGGCTAGCTTAGACTACACAGTGTGACTGTGTCTCAGAAAGCCAATGAAAATAAACAGCAATGACAAAAACATATTAGGTATCAACAACAGAAGTGTGTGTGGGGGGGAAAGGTTCCTACTAATAATCTAAGAAATGTATGAAGCTCTTGACTATACAGAAGTTGGGTCTGAACAGACAGGCCTCCTACACAGGTAAGACAACAGAGAATCATAAAGATTTCTAAGTTAATCTACAAATTTAGTGTGATCTCAAAAATACCCAGCAGCTTTTCAATAAAGACAACTTGACAGTTACGTTTATATGAGAAAACAAAAACAAAAAACACCCTGAGAGGCAAGAAAACATTCAAAATGAATGTCCTGTGTGGAAAGGGGACGACACCAGCTCTGGATCTGCACAGCACTTGACAGTCGGATCACTGACTGCTCGTGAGAAGATCCGGCTCCATTCCCAGCACCCACACTGGGGGGCTCACACAGCTCAAGCTCCAGGGGATCTAATGCCTCTAGCTCTTATGGACAACTACAGTCATGGTCTCAAGTATGCATGCATATGCGCGCGCACACACACCCCAAAATAATGAACAGAAACCTGAGACGCCCACAGATGTAAATAAAAAAAAATTCTAATCATATGAGCGCCATGAGTGAGGGTCAGGGTTTTCTAGGCCCTGGACATTAGAAACGGTTTACAAAGCCTGACCCAAGATGCAAATTCAATTGATGACTGACAAATTTTGCCCCCCCCACACTTACTTCTATGTATATATGCAACAGTAAAAGTAAAGAAAACAGATAATCATGAAAGTATTAGCAAGGCTTGGAGACAGAGAAAGAAAGAAGGGACGGGGAAGGAAAGATTGAAGATAATCAAAATATATACATGTATGAAATGCAATGAAATCCATTATTTTGTACAATTAATAAATTTAAAAAATGAAAAAATAAGTAAACTATTGCGTAGTTACTTGGTGATGGGAGATACCTGTGCCTGTCAGAGCAGTAAGTACAGACACAGATGGGAAAGGCTGAGGGAAGTCTGTAAGCCCAGGATGCCAGCGGTTGGCATTAAAGTGGCAGAGAAATCAAGAAGTATGGCTATAGAAAGGCTCCGTCTTAAAGGAGAAGCAGAGATCAGACACTAGACTGTGGCCATGGAGCAGGGCACAAGACAGGTATCGTTATCTCTTCTTCTACAAAGGCTGTGGCTCATCAACTTGGGGACCCAATGGTGTCTTAGGACTCACTGTTAACAGCAGTGAATCAATGACACATTCTCATTTTAACATTGTGGGTACATAAGAGGGTATTTGTCTTTTTAGTAAGCATATACCTGAGTATCTAGCACTAAAAACATAACACCAAGAACCGACTTTCACAGTTAAGAGCAAGAGCCAGATTTAGACATGGGAAGAACCAGATAACGTAACAGTGGGGATTCTGTGTACAAGCTTTATACCTGTCTTATAATCATGTGAAAATCATGTGTCATCATGGCTTCAAAACCGGAAAATAATTACTGAACGCTTCATTATAAGCAAAGAACTAGAACAATGAACTGACGTCAGGGGAATATTTAATAACAAGGAAAAATCAGCATGAAGATGAGGAGAGGAGAGGAGAAGAGAGCATATTCAGAATGAGACCTGAGTGAGACTGAGCACAGAGCCAGAAAAGGCCCCAGAGCAATGTCAATGTGCCCAGCAGGATGTTTAAATGGAAGCGTGTAAGCATGTGGGGTTCTGTACAGGTGTCTACAAGCTAACCTGAAACGTGGTTTTTAACAAGGGTAGGTGAGCACAGGAGATTGAAGAAGCATGATACAATATTACTGGTGGAACCTATGCTGAGACATGAATGCTCACTGCAAAATATTCTTCAACCTGTGCTATATGCCTAAGAATTACTATAATAAAAAGTTCAGAATATGAAAAACTCTTATGCAACTATGTATTAGTACATGAAATCTCCAGACATCATAAAAGATGCACATTCAAACTATAAGACAGCAACACACATTGAAAGGAGACTTTGCTAAAGAGAGCATAACATTTCCCCATTCATTTTCAGGAGTACAAAATGATTTAGTTGCTTCTGAAAGGATGTGCAAATTTAAACAACTAAATATACAATTAGCAAGTCCGTTCTAACCCATATACCAAAAGATGTGTAAGACCATCAAGACTGTGTTATGCCCTTAGATTTCAAGTAGAAACAAGGTATTTACTAACAGGGCATGGGTAAATTGTGATGTGTTCATACACTGGGATGCTGGTGAGCAATGCCTGAATGGACATCACGAGCACTGTGATAAACACGGAGTTCCACCAAGACCACATGCTGCGTGGTTCTATTCACAAATACTCTAGAGTAGCAGTTCTCAACCTGTGGGTTGCGACCCCTCTGGCGTATCAGATACTTACATTATAATTCTTAACAGGAGCAAAGTTATAGTATGAAGCAGCAATGAAAATCATTTTATGACTGGGGGATCAACCTGTGGAACTATATTATTGGGCCACAGGTAGGAAGGTTGAGGACCACTGTTTTAGAGAGAAGGATCAATTCCACATAGGACAGGTCTTTCTGGGTGACACCAGTGCCTTGCATCTTGACTGATAAGGATTTAGGACCTGTACATGTATGCATGTGTCAAAATTTACTCAACGACATGCATTAGATGTGTGTACTACAATGCACATATCACATGTGCAATGGTGCACATACAGTATACCCTACTGTGAAAACACAAACTGTTACTGAATTTTACAAACTACTGAGAGGTACACTGCAGATGGCAGCCTTTTTGAAGTTCACTAAACAGGTGATGGAATGATAAGCAAAGCAAAGACGCCTACGCAGTAAACAAGGCTGACAGTTGGTCATTACAGAACCTCAGTGTTTATTATGTGGAAGTTAACTGTATGTGGTTGGGTTAAAATACCTATCTCAACAGTACTTACTACTGTGCCATCCTACTCTTCCTAGTTTAGTTTTTTGGTTTTCCAAGACAGGGTTTCTTTGGAGAGTCCTCACTAACCTTGAACTCACTCTGTACACCAGAATGGCCTCAAAATTAAGAGATTCTTTGGCCTCTGTCTCTCCAGTGCTAGGATTAAAGCTGTGTGCCACCACGCCTTGCTCTATTCTTGTGGACAAGATTGACACGTACACTTGGAAGTGGATCCTGTACTTTGTAAAGAAAGACAATAATAGAGTAAATTTCTTCCTAAAAGTCACTATGTCCTACTTTTATCTGTGGGGAAGGAGACACAGAAAAACATAGTTCTAATTGCAGAAAAATGACTTATTCTTCAAATAAATATTCAGTGGACATTAAATCAGAAAATCATTCTGAGAAACAGAGAATGATAAGTATTTCTGTAGCAAATTATAAAGAAACAGAGAAGCGATCACAAATTCAGATATAAAGGAGAGGCACAGCTCAGCATGATGGAGGGCTGGAGAGCTGTGTGCAGCTCATGATGGCACTTGCAGCTCGGGAGGGTAAGGTGTTTGGTCTTTTGCTGAAGGCAAACTGAAACCATGGAAGCATGTGGACAGGAATGGCACCTACTTGGGGGGATGGCCAGGAAGGACAGTGAGGAGGCACCAGACACAGGGCAAGGACAGGACTCTTCTTGCTTCTCCTGATACCTATCTTTTTTTTTTTCAGAGAAAATATGCACACGGATGCAGCAGGAAGCACACTTGATGCTCCAGGCTGCAGAGGAATAAAACAAATCAGTGGCAAGTATGGAGGAGCAGCCTGGATGTACATGCTCGGCCAGAAGACTCACCTTCAGAGCAGCCAGGACTTTGAAACCATACACCAGGATAATTAAACCTTATTGTGAGACGCACTCCTGGCTTAGAGGAAGTTCCAGTGACAAAGGTCATACTGAAGACTGTTTCTGGGAACCAGGAGCACCACTGCATCTGCCCCCTTCACATAGAAGGATGTGCTAATATCTCAAGCCAAACACCACCTGATAACTTTATTTTGTTTTGCCTTCAGTTTCGTCCCCTTAACTTTTTACTCAGAATCAGCCCTAATCTCAGTAAGAGAAAGGAGACATGCTTATCACTGAACATGGAATCATGAACACGTGCCCTAGACTTTGCTCACTTTTGGACCTACAGGTAGCCTGTGATGTTGCGGATCTCTCAAACTTCGGAACCCAAGGACAGTGGTACTCCACTGCCACAGAGTGCCTGGGAGGAGGCCTGGGACAGTGATGGAAAGTAACCAGGCTTAGAGGGCTGTCAGTCAGTAAGGACAGGGCTCTTCTGGGTCCTCCTGGTACTTGATTTTCTAGTGAAAAGGAGAAAAGAAATGAAGAGATAAGGTTTGTTTTTAAAAGTATAATGTTGGGTCTGGAAATATGGTTCAGTGGTTATGAGTGCAGACTGCTCTTGAAAAAATCTGGAGCTCCATATGTACAGCAATGCCAACCAAACAGAGCTTCCAGGGACTAAGCCACTACCCAAAGACTATACATGGACTGACCCTGGACTCTGACCTCATAGGTAGCAATGAATATCCTAGTAAGAGCACCAGTAGAAGGGGAAGCCCTGGGTCCTGCTAAGACTGAACCCCCAGTGAACTAGACTGTTGGGGAGAGGGAAGCAGGGGGGGAGGGTTGGGAGGAACACCCATAAGGAAGGGAGGGGGGGGATGTTTGCCCGAAACCGGAAAGGGAATCCAGGAAATTTAAGAAATACTCAAGTTAATAAAAAAAAAAAAAAAAATCTGGAGCTCCAGCTACAGGAGATCTGAAGATCTCTCTGACCTCCATTTGTAAATCTGACATTTGTAAATCCACACATTCATTTATAAAATAAAAAAAGAGCCTCTTTATAAGCTCTGTGTTCTTGGTGCGGTAGGCCATATCTATAATCCTAGCACTTGAGAGGTGAAGGAGGATCAGAAACTCAGGATAAACCTTGACTACATAGTTCATGGACTTGCTCAGTGGGTTCCTTGCTCAGCGATAATTTTTCTTTACATGTATTTATTTGATGTATTAATAACAATGTCATGGGAGTCAATTCTATCTTTCTACCATGTAGGTTCTGGGGATTGAAGTCAGTTCCTCAGAGTTGGTGACAAGCATCTGACTTACTCAGCCACTTCACTAGCCTTGACTGATCACTGCTAATGCTGTTTTCACCATTTTAGTTATAGACTGGCATCTGGGAACTCCTGTCTTTAGGAGACTGAAGATTAGACACTGTTGACAGTGAGTACAAGGCAGCAATTGGTAGCATTCCAATTAAAATCTCACCTTGGGGTAAGCACAATGTGTGTATGAATTTCCACTGAGTATTTGGTTAGTAGTGGAATTCTTTCCCTTTTTTAAAAATTTATTTATTAATTTTTTTTATGTATGTGAGTACACTATCGCTGTCTTCAGACACACCAGAAGAGAGCATCAGACCCCATTACAGATGGTTGTGAGCCACCATGTGGTTGCTGGGAATTGAGCTCAGGACCTCTGGAAGAGCAGTCAGTTCTCTTAACCGCTGAGCCATCTCTCCAGCCCTAGTAGTGGAACTCAAATGCTGGGTGTGAATGACAGTTTTTTTTGTTTTTTTTTTTTTTTTTGTTATACAAGCTCACCCACCCACCAGTCGTTCCACATCCTTGAATCCTCTGATGGTCTGCCATGTTTCACTGCTCTGATGACTGAGGACAAAGTAACCTTATCCGCAGGCACTGGCATCCAGGACATCCATTATCAACTGTCTAAGCTGTCAATTCTTCTACTGCTACGATGTGACACCATGACCAAGGAGACTTACAACTCCACAGGATTAGAGTCAATAACCATCAGGTGTGGAACACAGCAGCAAGGAGATAGAGTGCTGGAGCAATGTGGAGCACTTACACCTGAGCCTCCAGCAGGAAGGAAGGCAGGCAGGCGGGCGGGCAGGCGGGCAGGGAGAGAGAGGGAGAGAGAGAGAGAGAGAGAGAGAGAGAGAGAGAGAGAGAGAGAGAGAGAGGGGAGAGAGGAGAGAGGAGAGAGGAGAGAGGAGAGAGAGAGAGAGGAGAGAGAGAGAGGGGAGAGGAGAGAGAGAGAGAGAGAGAGAGAGAGAGAGAGAGAGAGAGAGAGCGAAAGCAACTTAACTAAGAATGCCATGAGCTTTTGAAACCTCAAAGCCCACCTTCAGTAACATACCTCATTCAACCAGGTCACAAGCTTCCTAATGCTGCAACCTCTTAAAACAGTTCCTCCTGTTGTGCTGACCCCCAACCATAACATTATTTTGTTGCCGCTTGATAACTGTAATTTTGCTACTGTTATGAATCATAATGTAAGCATGTGTGTTTTCTGATGCTCTCAGGTGACCTCTGTGAAAAGGTCATTTAACAACTCCAACCCCACCCCCACCCCCAGGTTGTCTTAAACCTTTCCCAAATCTTCAAATGACTGGAGACAAAGTATTTAAGCATAAGCCTATGGGATCATTCTTCTTTGAACCAGCCGCATGACTGACTGGCCATGCTCTTGGGCATAGATTAGACTAGCTTGTGAGGATTCTTTTTTAACAGACTCAGTCTTTTAGTAAATGAATCTAGTGAGACTCATTTCTTTGTATTCTGTGGAGCTTCTATATCTCTCAGTGATATGCTGATGTATAAGTGCTCATAATCTAAATACAGCATAAACTATCAGTCCAGTTTAACATTTTCTGCCATTCCAAGGTCATGGAAATATCACCCCGCAATGGTTTGATCCACCACGGTTGGATGTTTGTGTATGGAATGAGTAAAAGGTAAATGTCTTTCCACTGGATAGTTAACAAATCTAGAACTTTCTTTTTAGAAGACCACTGTTTCCCTATGGCACATTCCAAAATGGAGCAGATGACTGCATGCTGCTGTTCCCCTGGTTGACTGCTCCTCGGTCCTCTGGCTCTAATCTTGGCCCAGAGACAGCTCTAAAAGAAATGTCCTAGCTAACCTACTAAAAAGAGTGGACTCAGTGAGCCCCACCCGATCCTGACCACGTCTAATACTATTCCCCACTGAAGGAAATAGAGATTCTCAGAGGCACAGTCATTCTAAGATCAGGTCAAAGAATGTTTAAAGGTAGTGAACAGGAGAAAAATCAAAAGCACACAAAGGAAGAGTATGTGTCACAAAGGGATTTAATTATTCAAGTTAAAAAAGGAAGAGAGGCTCAGCAAGTAAAGGCCAGCAAGTCTGACAGCCTGAGATGGATCCTTGGAACTGACAGAGTGAAATGAGAGAACTAATTCCAAAAAGTTGTCTTTGAACCTCAACACACATGCTGTGGCCCAAACATGCCCACACATATTCACATACACAATAAATACATGTAAAAACAACAGTGACAGTTATGCACAAAGAACCTTTGAATCTACAGTGCTTGTTCCCTTAGAGAAGAGTGAACCTCTCAGAATTCCAGAAAGAATGTCAGACTCTGCAAGTAACTTTATAATGATTAGATGAAAATGATTAGATAAAAACGACGTCATCCAAACAATGGGTGAAGACGGCTGAGATATAGACGTCTTAAGGTCATATGCCACATACTACTTACTGGATAATTACAGAGAGTAAGGATACTTTTACATATAGATAGACAGAGAAAACCCACAGGAGTGCCCTTAATCTCATCCAGTAATGGGTCAATCAATCATTGTCCTCTTGATGCAGCTTACTGAGGACAGAGCTCCCATGTCATACTCTGAACCAAACTTCCCACAACAACCCAAACAGGCAAATAAAAATGGTGCTATTCTGCAAATAACTGATTAGATACTCCAAACTGCCACGTTGCAAAAGGCAGGGAAGAACTGCACTGCATTAGGAGAAATTAAAAGTCCTTCAGCTAAAGCACGAGATCATTCTCGTGCATGGGTTACAACTCAAACACTGCCACCACTCACACGTTAACTTTCAATAACAAGTATGAAATGTGTGCTAGTAAACATGGGCATGCCTGCAGCTTACACATGTGTGGTCCTGGGGGCTAATAACCTACCCTAACTCCAACAGTTAAGAGAACATGTAAAAAGGCTACTCTATCATGGAAGTCTCTTTAATCTGTAGAAAAGACAGTTGAGTTATAAGCTAGTACAAGCAGGCCTTAATTTCAGTTGTTAAATGTCAATAGTTTATTATAAAATAAATTGCCAGAAGAGAGATCTATTTCGGCTCTTCTCTTTCTTGTTTAATCGATGAGTGAGAGGGCCCGTGACTGATAAAGGTACTTGCCACCAAGTGTGATGATCCCAGTTCAATCCCCAGGATTTACAGTGGAAAAGAAGGGCAAGCTCCTGCAAGCTGTCCTCTGACCACCACATGAGTGTAATGGTACAGGAGAAAGCAAACACGCACTCGCGTGCACACGCGCGCACATACACATATACGTTAGACAAACAAATTAATTCTTTAAAGATTAAAAAGAATCAAACGACTATTGGAACATTTTTTACTAGAGGAATTCTTAAAATTTCTTTATTCATTTCACAGAGAACCTTCAGAAGTACTAGGTTAGGGTGAAAAGACAAACCTGCCATGGTGCTTGGCTGTGAAGTCACTCTTCCTCAGGCAGTAAGTAATGTTTCAAGGTGGTGAGCATATGGATGGGAATGCACAAAGGCACAAGAGGAGAGGACTGCAAGTGGCAGTGAGCTTCTGTTTCCATGGATGTTCTTACGAACAGCATGGTGTTTGTAGCTTGAATCAGGAACGTCCTCCACAGTCTAAGTGCTTGGTCCAGCGTTGGCCTAGTTTGGTGCTGTGGTCTTGCTGGAGGAAGTCTGTCTTGGTGGTGGGCAGTTTGCTCCCTTCCCTCATGCCTGGCTCAGAGTGTGAGCTTCCAGCTTCCAATCAATGCCTCTGCTCAACCATTATGGATCCGTATACCCCTGAACATAGAAGCTCTTTCTTCTCTAAGTTCTATTGGTCATGGTGCTTTAGCACAGCAACTAAGAAGTAAGTAAGATAGCATGTGCAATACTTGTTGGCTAAACTGAAACAGAAGGTAAAATCAACAAGGCCAGCAGTTGGCACGACAGTGTTTCCATCCTCAGGAGAAGTTCTGCTTTGTAAAATCTTCAGCCTTGTCTGGCTTTATATATGGCCACCTTTACACTTTTCCAAGCAACTTTATGTAAAAAGAAGAGGACACCCACCTTAAAGATGGCTTTAGCTTTTGTCTAAAAGCAATCTTTTCTGCTTTGTAGCCTTCTTTATAACCTCTGGGGGCAGCTATTTCTGAGCAGCCACTCTGCCTTATTTAGCCTCCTTGCAGGGAAAGTCACAGCCTATCTCACAAGTGCAATGCTTTGCCTCTTTGAGGAAGAAAACCTCTTCCTCTGCAGAACTCAGGGCTGTATGTGGTGGTGTCCTCATGGGATTTAGGCCTATGGTGTAGCAAAGAGGAAGAATGTGCAAAATGCAGCACCACAGAGAAAACTGACACAACAGCTTGTTTGTAGGTGTCATTGGCTGTATTATTAGTAAAGGGAGTGGAGGAAAAAAGAGATGGCTCGGTTTTATGAGTGGCACAGTGACTAAGAAGCTCAAAGCTAAGTGCTAGGTATTATCTGACTGCGCACCTTAGAAAGGAGCAAGAGAACAGTGGCTTCTTAAGGGACACAGTATGGAGATGAAAATACCCTACATTAGCATATTACAGCAACCAGCCCTTAATTTAAATGATCAGCTGTGAGTGGCAGTGGCCTGACTGCAGTGCCAGCATAGGGAGGGGGAGGGAGGGGGAAGGAGGGGGAAGGAGGGAGATGTCTAGTTCTAGGCAAGCTTAGACTCCATAGCAAGACCTTGTCTCAAAACAAGTTACAAATAAAACTAAAACCAAACCCATATACATAGAATGTGGGTTAATAAATTAGAATTATGAAACTCCATTGATAAAATCTCAGTCTGACAATTCAACAGTACCAAGTATCAATCAAGAGTTGATTCTAATTTCAGTCTGCTCATACTTGGTGTTCTGCATGCGCAGCAGGCTCCTGGACCTACCGAGCACCACTCGGACTCACTAGCTCCCTGATGGAGCTGTTCAACTGTCCGGGTGGCTCCTCTTCATTGCTCGTGCATTTTGACACAGTGCCTAGTTAACTCAGTCTACTAGACACACTCTATGGTCTCTCAACTTCTCTGGTTCCCTGTGAGATGGGCTTACAATAGCGCATGTAGGCAGTGATGATAGTTCTAGAGCTTAGGTGTGGCCCTTAAACCAACAACCCAATAACAAAACTGGGCACAGCCTTTGCAGAGAAAGTCTGTCGGTGTTTCCAGGGTTATGGTGAGAGAGGGGGTTGAGCAGTGTTTCCAGGTGATCACGGTAATACCCTACTTCACTATCATCTTGTTCAAAGATGATCATACCTCCTAATAGTGCCACTCCCTGGGTCAAGCATATACAAACCATCACAAATAGCACTATGTGTACATGAGGAGGAATATATACTATAACAAAGGAAGGAGCTGTGCATGATGGAGCATCTCTGTCATCTCAGAACTTGGGAAATTGAGGCACAAGGATCAAACAGACTGATAAAGAATGAAACACGTCCAAGGAAAATGGATGTGACTGGAGATGACGTGTTAAACAAAAGCCTGTTTCAGACTGACAAATACTGTTACCCTTCTCTCAATGATCGGTCCCAGACTACATAGATGCACACAACCCTGGATGAGGAAATGCCTAGGGAACAAAGAGGGCTAAAGGGAGCAAGGATGGAGAAGGCACCAGGGGAGAGCGGAGGGTGGAGGAGACCAGTGTGCCTGTTGCCAACTGAGAGTACAACTTGCTACTACACCCCTGGCTTTCTCCCAGAAGCAGGCTTTGGTGGAGGTTTTCCTGTGGGTCAGGATGGGGGATGGTGGGAAAGTGTACATTCATAATAAATTTATAATTGTATTCCTTGTTTTTCTCTTAGTGGAATCTAGATGTTTCTGACAACAAAGTTCCCTTCTGATACACCTGTGAGACGAGAAGTGTACCCCACTGGTTATCTTTATGGGATGACTCTTTTGCCAAGTTGAATCTAATTCAAATATTGAGGCAAAGTGTTTTCTTTTTTTTTTTTAAATTTCAGTATTTTTTTTAACAGAGAAAACAGTAAATAATTAGTTCTTTATTCATGAGGAACAGAGAGACTCTACCAGTCTGAGAAACCTTTCCTCTCAGATGTTTATGGATGGAGGGAAAATGAACTTCTAGAAGTTCGTAATTCTGCCACTGGCTCCAGGAGGCGAGGAGGAGGAGGAGGCTGAGAAGTGTCCTGTGATCCTTCAGGCTGCTCCTGTCAGCTGAGATGTGGAAAGCCGCTCTCCCTACTGTTCCTTCACTTATTGCTCCAAGGCACCAAAGGCACAGAGATGACAGTACTGCTATAGTCTGATCAGAAAGTCCAGTCCCACGCACCACAGAAGACACACAAGTCTCACACAAAATGCCAATTCCAGACCCCGCAGATTTGGCCACAATGAAGTCACAAGCACCGGGCCTCGCTTCCTGTCATGAGAAACTAGGAAACCCGACATGCATGAGGCATTTGCTCACACACACTAGGAGATGGACTGTGTGTCAGGATTCAGAGCTGAGGAGAGTGAGTCAGCTCAGACACTGCAGGTTAAGCTTCTGAAAAGGAGGACTGGCCTGCTTGACCAGTGTCTCACAACTGCCTCTCATTCCAGCCTCAGAAGACTGAACACATTCTTTTGGCCTACACACAAAAGCAAAGTACCTGATGTCTCTGCTGAGGAACGTGCTCTATGTGATGGACTCAACCTAACAAGACTGGGTAAGAAATGACCAGCTGAAGTATCCTCAGAGCACACATGCTCCAAACAACCTGAGTGGAAAGGTCTCTCTAGGGCACATGGCAGGGTATACCAGCGGAGATGCCAAAGGAGAGGAAAGCCCTATCCCCAGCGCAGTCCAAGCGCTGCCACAGGTGGAGCCAGCAGAACAGGAGAGCTGGCCCTCCCCGAGGGGCTGGGGTTTGTGTGAGCTGCTCAGAGGGTCAAAGTGAGGGAGAGCTGACCCTGCCTCCCTCCCTCTGAAGGCAGCACCGGGTAGCCTAGCCAGAGCAGTGCTGAAGAGCCCTGGTGGTACACAGAAGGGAGAGCCAGTGGGCTGACTAGCTTAGCTACCACCCACACCCAGATCCAGAGCTTTGATTTGGCCCACCTCAAAATCTGCATTATCTATGAACCATTGAGGGTCAGTCCTGCTGACTCAAAACTGCTGCATCTCCATGACACAGGGCAACAAAAGGATAGCCAGGCCCTGTGAGGAGCCAGTATTGATGGCGTCACAGAACCCAGAGACCTTAAAGCAGACCAGTGACTCACTGCAATGAACATTCACAAGTGAAGATATGTGGATAGAGAGGTATGCTATGGGACACACTGTGACACACTACAGCTTCCATGACAAGATGTTTGCTATGTTTTATTTTGTTTTGTTTGTGTGGTTTTTATTATTTTGGTGGAGGGAGGAAGTTTGCAAGGGTGGGACTGGGGTACATGATGTGAAAGTCACAAAGAATCAATAAAAAGTTAAAAAAAGTACCCCTAGATCTTGACAGTCAAAATTTACAAAAGGCTTGATGTGACCTAAAAGTTACTCAATGCCTACCAAAGCCAAAACCTAGTGATTTTTAAATGAAGACAGCAAAGTCAAACCCAGACACTCAGCTTGGGAACAGTTACAAGGTTACAACCATCAGCCTTTGTTTGTCCTTTACATACATGTATGTTCACACATGCATACAGAGACTCTTACGACTCTACAGGTCTTACATGCACACACATGGGTGCACACACACACAATTATACATATGAAACAAATCCACAAAGATAACTGGTAGTTTTAAATTTCTGAATATATGGTGAGTGAGTGAACAATCATTAGTGACTGCAGGCAGTGTTTCATAAGTGGACTCTGACAGAGACACAACGTTCTACCCTCAAGGATGCATGAGAGAATTAGTTGCTTATACAATGCATACATTTCCACAAGAAAGCATATTTTAGAGAATGTTAGTGCCATTATTGAAGAAAAGAAAAACCAAAACACTTTCTAAAACCTTACTGGCCTTGAGTTACAATTCCCAAATTATTTAATTGTCGATATTTGAATCTGAACTTGATTTCATTAGTATAAGGTCAAATTTGAAAATATATCTTAAAAATCCTCAAAATTATGACATTTGTACATCCAAGAAAAATTTCTATACTCTCAAGGTGTTAGTGTGATGGTTTGAATGAGAAATGCCCCCTTAGGCTCCTATTTGAACACTTGGTCCCTGGTTAGTGGTGCTACTAGGGTGGGTTATGGGGGTGTGGCCTAGCTAGAGAAGGTCTGTCACTGGACTTGGGTCTCACTCCACTTACAGTGTGTTCCTTACCCTATATGTTTGTGGTTGAATGTGCTTTCTTAGTCTGCTAGAGCAACCTGCTGCAAGGCTTTCATTGACTTTATGGACTTCCCCCTCTGGAGCCATAAGCCCAAAGAATTGCTTCTGGTCATGGTATTTTATCAAGGCAACAGACAAACAACTCACACCACATGTACTGTGTTTGTGTGGGAAGTGTCTGCTACAAAGATGCAGACACAGGTAAACAAGCAGAGCTCATTAGCTCATCATCACATTCCAGCTCTTCCAAAGACAATGGAGGTTAATGCATACATACACACAGGGCTAGGGGGTCAGACACCCAAGGGTGGAGGTGGCATCAGGATTATATCTAGTTACACACAAGTGTAATCCTGGCTTGAGAAAAGCACTCATCTATATATCCTTTTCAGAATTTATATCTTACACACTGATCAGGAGCCACACACAGTGACTACTTGTGACTGATTTGTTACCTCACTTTAGTTTCCTCACTTCTTTTTTCCTTTAAAACTAGGACATCTAAACTATACTGGGTTTCCAACAGAATATGATAAAATATATTTTATTCCTACTGCCAACCTGAAGGGGCTTGGTTGAGAACACACATCTACTTGCTCATGCCCCTTAAAAATTACTCAAAACATATTACATATTACAGTCCTATAACAGAAATGGATATGGAAATTTCCAGTTGTGTAGGACTCTTAACAGCTGAATTCTGTGGACTCATCTAAGGGTTAACTCATTGAAAAGAAACAGGAAGACACATAAAGAAACCTCTAAGAACATCTCCTGCCCCTCCTTTGGAATTTTAGACATGCCACTTAGGCTTCCAGTGGGAAAACCCCAGAACTTTTAGCATTTAAAGCTAACTATAAACCCAATCAATCCTAATTACCTATTTCTTTACATAATCTAGCCTCCAAATCACTTGGGTTCTGTCCTTCACATTTATTTTTAGTTTTATGTGTGTGTAAAGTTATTTTATATAGAAACATATACAAATAAAATACTAAAAAGGAAACGAATATTAGTACACAATAAACTATTGAAAGGGACCCAAATAAAACCAATTTACAGCTCCATCCCCTGAACTTAAAGCATCAGGCAAAACAGGCACCATCCCTGAAAGATGTCTCAGAAGAACATTCCAAGTCACTGCAAGTATTTCTACTTTTGTGCATTTCAAAATTAATGGGAAACAAGTCATACAACATAAACGTGTTTTTAATATCCACGTTTATTTTTAAGTGAGTCATTTCTGAACCTAACCTAATTTCTTTGTTAAATAGAAAAAAAGAAATCGTCATAATAAAAACAATAGAGATGTGATTATGCCAGAGATTTCCTGTAATTGAAGGAAAAATAAGTGATGACCTAGAAGAAACCTCCTCAAACATTACCAACAGCTATTTTAATACTTTAAAATACTGAATGTCTTCTGCCCAGCAGTTATCATTCACATCACAAGCCTTTAGTATCTCATTAGCCACATCTATTAATTTAATCTCCTCAGAAAAGAACATGGGAGGAAGATTATTCCAGCCCTAGGTAATGGAGGGGTCTGTTCAGGAGCCTGACAACTGAACCCACCTTACTGGAACTCCTACAAGTAGCATGTGAAAATGTCAGCTTGGAGTCTGTTCTGGAGGGCAGGGTCCCTAGAGAGCCTGAATGTTGACCTGTTTGTATTTTCACATGCTTTACAATCTGAAAGTCCTTTGTGTAGGCACTGACTGATGCCTAGAGAATGCTAAGACTGTGTGGGAATTGGTAGGAACTGCTAGAGATAGCTTCCTGGGAAACCTGTGCCCACTGTTTCTGCCCATTCAGGGACCAGAAGATAAGCTACCTGTCAGTGTTGTGAAGGTGGATGAGTGGCAGGAAGAAGGTGGGTGCCATTTTAGTTTCTATAAAGAGAAGTCATTATGGAAAAAGGAAGCAAAATTACTGGGGCTACTAAAAAACAAAACAAACCCATCATGTTATACAACATGGAAACCTATAAAAACAATATGCCTTTGTCATGGACAAAGATAGCAGATTCTCTAAGTATCCACTCATTCTGCACTGTTCTAAACACTACAGAGTTACCTACTCTCCTGTCAAACTGATCTACAGGGTAGGAAGTAGGTATGGCCCCCAGTCTGTAGGAGGGAAGCAAGCAGAGGGAGGAAAATGCACAGGCAGTTAAGTAAAGGTCCACCTAGGTAGGAGCTAGCCCTGGCTGGTGTCAGAGCCGCTGTTCTTAACCACCTGTGTGCTGCTCTGCAGAGGTTCCTGCTAATTCATCAATCATGAAATACTGAGTGCTTACAATGTACCCTGTGTGTCCGGCAAGAATCATTTCTACACTGTTTGTTTGTATATGGTCAGAGGGACTGCTTTCAGAGAACTATATGTCTAACAATTTCACAGAAATACGCTGCATTCTGAATTGCTGGCCTTGTGTTAGAGGCTGGAAATCTAAGAATTATTTTAGGGCAAGGCACACAACAGTCATCTCAATACTGTTAGCTAATAATACTTTATAAAAATTTCTTTCGGTGGCCAGTGAGATGGCTCAGCTAGTCAAGGCACTTGCTGCCAAGTCTGATGGCCTGAGTTCAATCCGCAGAACCCATATGGTAGAGATGGTGGAGGGAAAGAAGCACGCTGCTTTTACATGGCATAAGCATATGTGTGTACACACTGATACACAAAAAAAATAAATAAATGTAAAAATAAAAAAGTATTTTTATTCTCGAAGTGCCAATTTTCAACACCATGAGAGATGTTGGCTAACTTTTTTTAAATACAGGAATTCTATGAGAGGTTGGTCAAGCAGCACTGTCAGCATCACAATTGCTCTGTCAGGAGGAGGCTTCTATTCCAGGTAGTGTTCTAATTTTGTTGCTATCAACTTCCCAGTCTGCAGCTTGTCAACCATCCAAACACCTGGCAGATTCTAAATGCGCCGGTTGTGGTGGCACACGCCGGTAGGATTTGCTGAAGGAGGCAGAGGCAGGAGGATCACGAGTTCGAGGCCAGCCTGGGCTACACATTTTGGGGGTTGGGGATTTAGCTCAGTGGTAGAGCAAGGCCCTGGGTTCAGTCCCCAGCTACGAAAAGAAAAGAAAAGAAAAGAAAAGAAAAGAAAAAAAAAAAAAAAAAAGAACATCCTAGGGCTAAATGCAGCCTGCAGGAACCAAAGACTAGTGAGTGGCAAATGAGACTTCTTGCTTTTCTTATTATATCCTATTAAACACGAGGATCGCACAGCAACATCTTAAGATGGTAAATACAGATATTAGCATTCTCAATGAAAACAACAATATACATAACAATAAAAACATTGATCATTTGAGTTTTTAAAGAGGTGAAATAGTACCTTTTAAACTTGATATGATGCCACCACCAGCACAATAACACATACCTGCTGACCTCTGAGAACCTCAGGAAAAGAATACTATGTGTTCTCAGGTAGACCCAGTATATCAAGAATAATATCCATCAAGTCAATTTCTCTTTCCTTTTGACCAAGAGGAGCATTTGACAACAGAGAGCGATATGTATGTTTAATAACACGACACGTGACTACTCTGGATCTATGGAAAATCCATCAGCTGGCTATCGTGGGAGCATACTGACAGCTGTGCTGCCTAATGAAGAACACAAGACAGCAGTGAGAATGAGGTAGAGAGTATATGATGTGATGAGAAAGGCAGCCAGAGGGAACAAAGGTTGAAGCTGCAGACAGACACGGGATGGGTGTGCTGTGACAGACTGCTTCTCAGACTTACCTGTGCTCACAGACTGAGCCGGCAGAGGAAGCTGCAGTCCTGACTCCCCAAAGACTATACTTCCTGTTAATAACAGTGAGGGCAGCAGTGAGGCAGGAGAGCCAAGAGTAAGGTTAAAGGAGTTAGAAAACACTGGGAACAACTGCTTCTTAGTCTATGTGATAAACAACTACAAACCAAAAAAATGAAAGAAACATCCGATCCATTGCTGTCCTTGCTCATCTTGCTGCTTTCTGTTACACAGTACTACTTTATTGACTTAAAGTATAAGCTAAATGACACTGAACAAAACACTAGTGTTTCCCAACAACCTCCCTCTATTCAACAGACTCTTTACAGGTAGGGCAGAGTACACATTTCTAATGTCTCTTTTCTCTTTCTTGATGCTCTCTGAGGGACTGCAACTCCTCCTTTGCAAATTAGTTCATTATTCACCAGTCCAATGTCTAATAAAACATATAGTAGATTCTAATTTTAAGAAAACCTTCTCATTTTTGTAAAAAAATATTTTTTAATCTAGTACCTAGAAAACAAGTCATTTAAAGTATTCAGGTTAGGCATTTGTATATGTTATCATGATATAATTTCAATGCCAGCTTAAACTAAACTGCTAATTACACTATTCTCCAAGTCACCTTTTCAGTACATATAGTAATTGCTTGTGTTCTAAGGGCATTTCTTTAAGAGACACCGTTTAAAATTCCAAACAAATGACTCTATATGAGATGCTGGGGTGGGAGGTGGCTCTGAGGATGCACCGTTGTAACTGTGGGTCTCAGCAAGCCATAACGCACATATGTATGAGTATTATGAGCATTATGGCCATCTACCTGCTGCACCAGATCAGATTCACACCCAAATGAGAGGTGTGGAAGAGGGCGCCCTCCTGCTCCCCACTGAAACAATCTAACTAACAACTGTCTAAGAATAAGAAACCCAGAGCAGAAAAGAAGAGGGCAGACAGATAATAGAAGAGGGCAGACAGATAATAGGTAATTATAGGCATTGTGATACAAAGCAAGTTATTCAATAGGAGACTACAAAGCCATAAAGAATGGGAGTGCCTTAGCCCTAGGGGCTTAAAAGGCTTCATTTTCATTCTGAAGGAGTCAGGAGATAAACTGTTCAATCTTCTGCCACAGCCAGTGAAGAATTTCATTTGTAGGTGTTAATCCAGAATTTGTTTTTGAACTTTATATTTGTGTTTAGTCTTAGTCTTAAAAGGTAATTGCAAAAATTAAAAACTTGAATATGGAATATGGTATATACACAATTTCTTTTCTTAGTCCAACTTCCAAAGAAAAATGATCGAACCTTGTTACAGTGTTTAGCGATGCCCTGAAGAGTCATAACAAGCATTTGTACCCAAATGCCAACAAGAGAGCGAGTGAAGGAGTCCACTGCTGTTACTCTAGTGTAGAAAGGGAGAGGGGAGGAGCTGTCTCTACCTTTGCACTTACCACCTGTTCACTGTCTCTGGGATACTTTCAGAGTGTTGTAGCTTCTGGCTCCAGAAACAAAACTGGCCTCTCCATTCCACTGTGCCAGCTCATGTGCAGTCCAAGTAGTAGTTTTGCCCAAGAACAATGTTTATTATGTTTGCACATTTCAAACACGTGAACTAACAGGCTAATGAGGGGTGTGGAAATGCCCTCAGAAAATGCAAAGAGCAGAGCAGCTGTGAACAGAAGCTGTTATTCACTAAAGTGTCTGTCCTTGGCGCTGGGCAACAGTTTGGAAAGTTCCCTGACAGTATGTGGCTAGATAAAGCCCTGTGCTGAGTCCAAAGCCAAGGACTCTCATTTCCTTGTGGGCAACCAATTCTTGAGTACACCATTTCCTCTCTTGGAAAGCTCATTAATGACAAGGCAAGAAAGAGTCTAAGTTGTTCACTGCATAAATGCAATGCAAGGGGAAAAAAAATCTCAGAAAAAAATTCAGATGAGGCTGTGAGGCTGAAGGCTCAAGTTCCTAACCATGGTAACCAGTAATATGAATATTTGAAAAGAAATGTGTCCTTACTGGGACCCCACACATGCCATTTCACAGTAAATGTTTCTGATGAGATCAGGTGAGTCAAACAGAGGTGGGAGGCCACAGTCAAAAGCCTTTCAGGATAGGCAGGTGGCAGGTACTGACTTCACTACCACTGGATAGATATTACCGATGGTGAGGTTGAGGCTGTGTGAAGTCAGATGAGTCTCACTCACCCTGCAATACCCAAGATGCTCTGGAGAATGTGAGACACCAAGCACTCTTTATCATAGCAGCTACACTGGCTTCTTTGTAGGAATGCTGGCAATGCCTGACAGTTCTGCATCTGTCCTGCTTTCCCTTCCTGCAAACTACCTCATAGTAGTGTCTGCCAGAGTAGAGCTCTCCCTGAATGTGGATGCAGGAAGGGCTGGCTGCAGCTCTTTTGGAAATGTGACATCTACCTATACTGTCCTCCACCTGAGCTTTTCCCTTTGAATACTAAAGGCCAACATAAATATGGAAATAAGATGCAGCTAAGGACTGTGTACTATGCCAGAATGAAGCACAATGTCCCTGTGGATAGACTGTTTTCATAAAGAAACTGCATATTATATTCTTTATAAGGCCCATCTGAAAAGCTGACTGCCTAAGTGACTGCCTTATTGAGATGTTACTGGGTATAATTTTAGCAACATAGGCTACAATGATGCAATCCTTCTACTCCTGATCACAGACTTAAACACCTACAATGTATCTAGCAGAAAAGAATGCAGCAACAGTAAGAAAAGTTCAACTGCCTAGGGGTTACAACAAAACACACAAGCAGGGACAAGTGAGACTTAAACACCTACAATGTATCCAACAGAAAAGAATGCAGAACCAGTAAGAAAAGTTCAACTGCCTAGGGGTTACAACAAAACACACAAGCAGGGCATGTGAAGCACACAATTTTTTGTTACACAATACTTTTTAAGTGGTTTTGAGACTAATATCTACATTTTGATAAAACTTAAACAAGAGATTAAGAAGAGCTAAAAATATGGGTAACGTACATTAAAGAAAGCAAGTCAGGTCTATCACCTATATCTTTCTTATTTTGATACATATATATGTTCTGCTCAAAATCCAGATTTCTTTTTATTTAACATTTTAATTTGTCTTATTTGGACAAAATGGTAGTTATAGTATCTATGTGTAAACGAAACATGCACACTCGATGGGGTGGCTAAGTAAAGCCTTGAATCACACTGTGTTTGAGAAGAAGACACAGATTCGACTCTCACAACTGTCCAGGAATGCCAATATGTCATTATCCACAGTTAGTACACCTCTCTAACTCACTTTTCCTGACTAAGGCTCTTATCACCTGACCAGTATTTCCCTAAAAACCTAGATTTCTGGTGCTTGTAAACAAGGATCACTTTCACACCTTAGAATGTGTATGTAAAACAGGCAGATGTTTCAAATTTCCTGCAGTCATCTTAAAAAAGAAAAGGGAGTTACCTCCTGTTTGAATCCTTAGATGGTACTTCACTGTGAGATGATCTTCCAATGGCTTAACACTGAACAGAAATTACTCTTGGGGAAAACACATTGGCTAAAAGGCCAATTTCATTCAAAATAAATTTGTATTTATAAAATCACTATAATGATAATCGAAAAAAGTCAATAAATTACTTATTTCCAAGCTATAAAGTACAATATTGTTGCTACTAAAAAGTGTTTCAAAACTATTCTTTAAAATAGTCAAACATTTTTCTCTAACAAAGGACGCTAGTAAAAGTAGCTGATCTGGGAAACAAGCAGGCAGGCATAAGATAGACTGGAAGCCAGCATATGCTCCTGTGTACTCAGAACAGCTAAACAATATGCATTTGACTTGGAAAGAGAACATAAAGTGGCTTTATTCTAAAACAGAAGTCCACAGCTATGAAGACTACAAATAGTGACAAATCAAACATAAATCCTTATGTCACAAAGATCATGGTTAGAGACAACGGTTAGAGAAAACAATCCTACTACTGCAAGAGTGGTGCTTAAGACCTAGCATGAAAACTTCAGTGTCAGATGGCACATGTAAGTTAAAAGCTGATGAAATTCAGAGTGACAGAAACAAAGACGAACTCTAGAAATCACAGCACGAGAGATGAATGCTGGCTGATGAACGCTGTGGTTTTAGTAATGATGAGAATAGAAACAGCAATATTTCTACAAATGATTGCATTATTTCATAAAATATAGCTATCTAAGCAAGTTAAACCTTTTACCTTTCATCTACCTCCATGAAAGCATGTGTAGGAAGGAGATGACTTCAGCGGCAGTGTTTGCCCACCCTAGATAAGGTCCTGGGTTCAGTCCCTAGCACCAAAATAACAAAATGATTGTCTAAGGGGAGACTGTTCTATCCATGTATCCATCATACACCCAGACATGTACACAAGCATCTGTAAGAGAACAAGGTATCTACATGGACTACATGTCCATGGTATATCCACTTTGTGTGCATTCCCTTCTCTGCTACACATTGCCAGTTTGTGAAAAGTTTGAACTTCTGATTTTATACCAAATACAGCTCAAGTCCCTGGGACATGAAACTGGTCCAGGGGTTAATTGCAACTCATTTCTTGTAGAGGGCCGCAATAACATTCGCCACCACTAGATGGCGCTGGCTTCCACTGCGCCCCACGTGGAAGGCCAGGTCAGTCAAGATGGCGCTAGCCTTTACCGCGCAAGCCGGCTCCCTATGGGGAGATTTACTGTGTGCGCATGTGCAAGAGTGCCTTCATGCCAGGTCTTTGCCCATTTCGGGGCACCTGATGAGGTCATGAGTAAGCAACCAATCAGGTGTGGAGTGCGACACGGGGATAAATAGGGTGCGCCTGGCGGCGCAAGCGGGGCTTCCACCATGAGAGAGGAATAGACAGGAATAAAAGTCACTCATAGTAAGAATTTCTATGTCTCGCGTGCTTCTTGCCGGCGGGAAGTCGTGCGTGGGACAATTTCTGAGTTAATATATTTGTCTCAGCCACTGTCCACAGTAAAGCCAGGCTCTTGGAGACAGACTGCCTAAAAGCCACCTTACAGAACTGAGTCTATGTGTGTTGCTTAAGCTAAGAGGGTCAAGGGTGGAACTTAACAGTAAGATTTAGGATACAAAGCTACATAACTCTTAAAAGAAGGCACAGGAAGTTCATGCAAAACCCTGTCCTGAAGGACTACACAGTACTCTGCTCTTAGTGAGGAGAGCCCAGGCTCTGGGGCACATTCAAGTCTTAGAGACCTAACAGCTAATGGCAAGCATTCTAAAGGAAAGTCATTTTATTTGTAAAGGTAAAGGCAGGAGGCCTCTGACAACAAGGCAACCCCATGTAAAGTTCTGGGTTCTCCTTGAGTATGGTCAATGTGCTCTTTGAATACCATGCTGTGTTTATATTTGAAGTATACTACACTGTATCAGAACTAAGTGTACCTATCTGTCTTTGCTCATTAGTTTGTGTTTTAGGGACTCTGGGATGTCATCAATGAGAATCTACCATACTGAAAAGGACGAGTTAGAAAATATTCACTTTGTATATAAGAATGTACTAACTCCAAAAAGAATCGAGTTCATTTTGTGCCCATTAGTATAAAATCACTCAAGAAGATCTTGCTTTTACTGAGTGGGTTAGCTCATACCACTCTTAAATTAAGGTCCAACACAATGGAGATGGTAAAAGGAAGAAGGCAGTGGGTCAACACCCACTTCTCTGGTATCAGCAACTTCACAATGCCTTTTCACCAAAAGATCTTCCCAGTCCAAGATGGACTAATCTAAGGCTGACTTCTAAAGGTATTGGGAAGAAAGACAGTTGCTGGTAACATAGTCAAAGAAATGCAGGAGAAGTGAAATCATGCCCCTTCTCAAGGGGAACATCGCTTACTGGGCTTGCCAAGTATAACTGATCAGAGTCCCAAACTGGAATTATCTACACCTCCTGAAAAGGGTGACCATCTAAGTCAAAGTACCACATGTAGCTAGACTCACCATTCTTCCTTTCGTTCAGCGTGGGTAAGTGCTGGCTGGACTGGAGAGACAGTTCCTGGAATTCGTGAGCCACAGCCTCACTTTGAGGGCTTGGCGCAAGGTGGGCTAGAGGCCCCAGCTCTTCCTCTGTGTCTAAGGCTCCCCTGTGATCCATTGTGTTGTTCCAGCCACTAGCAATAGAAAGTATGAAACACCTCTTTCACGCAGCCTGTGGAAGAGAGTGACAAAATATTTACAAAGGTAAATGGAATAGTACCTTAAGTTTTCTCAGTTAACACAAAAGTATTAAGACAGGTGCTTGGGTCCACAGCTCAGCTCTGTCCGTGCACCCATTGCTGACTCCTTCTGTCTGTATCTCAGGCTCCTTTACACACTCCAGGGAGATGGCTCCTATCCAAAAGGCATTTAGACAGTAAATAGAACCTAAGACACTTTACATATATTTTGTATTAAGGATTATAAAAATTATAGCTATCACTGTCATTTAAAGACTTCAACATATGCTAGATGAGAAGAAAGTCAACAAACACGAATGAAAACGAAGGCAAAGGCTGGCTTGAAGATCCACCCCAGTGCCTATATTTTGGGGAATTCTAAATTAATCAGCACTCACAGCAACCAGCAGTACTTCACAGACTCCTTCAGCAGCCCAGGTCTCAGAATGAACAAAGGCGGAACAAAGAAAATGCAGTTCATAAGGAAAAAAAGGTGTATTTCATGTCACTGAGACTTGGAGTTGCTTGTTACCACAGTGTAATTTGGATGATACTACTGAGAAGCTATTAACAGCAAAATCAAAGACTCAACAAGAGTCCTAAACATGTGACACAATTGAGGTGCTGAACTGGAAGCCAGGGGATAGCAGTGCACCCACGCTGTGCAGTAGAACAAGTCTGTTCAAACTGTGTCTTCCTTCCACAGTAGCATTCTCTACATACAGACTTCAACTACCTAGTGGCTGGGTGATTTGCCGTTTTGACTCTTACATCACAGGAATTCTCTATATAGGAGTCTAGATACATGCTTCCATTTCTCTGTCTGCATACCAGGAGTGGAATGACCAGGTAACAGGGCAGCAGGATATATAGATTTTTAAGAAACTGGCTATGAATTCCCCACCCCTAGTGGTGGGCACCAGATCCCAGTTGGTCCATATCCTTGCCAATCCTTTTGTCAATTCTTTTCATTTTGGACATTTTAGTGGACACAGGATATTTCATGGTAGTTTTCCTAGTGACTAACGATGCTAGACATCTTTTTCTGTATTATTGTCCATCTCTTTATCTTTTTGGATTAAGTACTGATAAAATCTGCTAATTTTTCATAGTATGCAGTTGGTGTTTTACAATTGAGTCTTCGGTCTTTGACACATTCTGGACACAGCACTTTGTCATTATGCTTCTGGCAACCATTTTCTTCCATTTTTGTGTTTGTTAGTATTTTGTAAAAATGAGATTTTTTGATTTGGTAAGGTCTAATTAAAAATACTTTCTTTTATGCATCATACTTTTGTTGTAGCTAAAAAGTCATACACTAGCCCATGGTCACAAAGGTAACTCCTATGTTTCCTTCTTCACACAGAAATATCTAAGTCTAAGATGCAAAGTTTTATATATGCAATGAGATCTGAATTAACACTGGTGACTTAAGAATGGCTGACAGCTACAGCATCACTTGTGAAAAGATCACCTTCTCTACTGAATTGTCTTTGCATCTTTGTTGACGGTCAGATGACCTGCAGAATGCGGATGTGTCCTCTGACTTTCTACTTAGTTCCTCAAAAAGGGAGAAATATCTATCCATCCATCCATCCATCCATCCATCCATCCATCCATCCATCCATCCATCCATCCATCTACCTACCTACCTATCTATCTATCTTTGGGAAATGCCCAAGTAATCCATGTGCAGGAAGGACTGTGTAGAGTGCGCTATGGTGATAACAGCTACACTGACATGTGCTAGGCTGCCCAAAATGTGGAAGGCAGAGTGGCATAAACAAGTGAGGCCAGGCTGAACTTTCCTGGAAAACAAAACAGAAGAAATACTTAAAACCTAGAGCCTCTGCAGCTGCCAACCCCAACTCCATTGTCATTGAAAACACCTCACAATAAAGACAGCAATAAGTCAGCGGCAGACTGCACTACTAGAGGACTCATGTGGGACAAAGAAAAGGTGCAGCAGACTGAAGTCTCAGGAATGAGGTGCACCACAGTGCTAATACGCAAGGGAAGAACTAAAACCTGTTTTCCTTCTTAATTCTTCAATATTAAATTCAATGCAAAAGCTGAAGGCCTTGGCATGGTCTTTGCAAGGGAAATTCACATGGCAGACAATTTAACATAATGGCTGAAGGCAGCTAACGCAAGCAGCACTTTTACATTTCTACAGATTGTAAGTAAAAGCTTTAAAAAGCCTGGGAAGTTAAGGTAGAATATAGAAATTCCTAAATAACTTCACAACAACACAATCTTAGCTGAGATACTGATGGGGGATTTTAAATAATATTAAAAAATTACTCAATTATCTCCCAAATGAAAAGGAGGGTGATGAGGAGATAAGACAGAACTAGACAAGTGATAGGATAGTAAGCAATAAGACAGTAATCAATCTTCCAATGATTATGCTGCATTGTAAGGGCTAAAAGCTCCAGTTGAAAGAGAGGTTGACAATGTTTGCTTCTTTTTAAAAGCATATAAAAGTATATATGCTCACAACTAACACACTTTTTAAAAAAAAAAACATGATTCTGGTAGAGGTAATGAATACTAGCAGGAAGCCAAGGAGAGGGTAAAGACTTCATACTGCTATCAAATAATGTTGACTTCAAAAATGTTGACATCTATTAGGTAGATGAATTTGTAGACAAAATTATTTATTTTACTAAGGAACATTAAACTATAACTCAGATTTTTCAAAACTGAATTTTCATTTTGAATTAATTATTCCTACAAAATAAAATCTGTCCATGCCAAATTTTTTGAAGTTACAAGTACTATAATGCCCTTATAATGGCAATATGTACAAACTCTGAACATCAATGGTAATGATCTAGAGGGTCCTTTAAACAAAGATTTAAAAATATTTTCAAGGCAGTATTACCTGTTTTAATCCTAAAATATCTTTTTTCAATGTATGCCTTTATATTGTACTCACTTTAAACTCCCACACACTTCCAAATGGAGAAAATTATAAGCTAAGTAAATCTTTACAAAACATAGCAAAGGGAAAAGAGTAAGTTAAAAAAATTAACTTAGTATCTGTGAACATCTTTGACAGAGCATAGAATATATTCTGAAATTTTCAGAACATCATCTTAAAGTCTACTTAAGGGCTTGACAATTTCTTTACAATATTAAATCCAACATCTATTATAGGCAGCACTATATGTAGAAGTCCCTAGTTGAGATGTTACAAACAGCCATTGTGAAAATATTAAAAGAAACTGTATTAGAATGGATTACCTCACTGGGGTCAAAACTAAGTTGTCAGGTAAAATATTACTCAGTCTGAAGTAGGGTGAGTGACAAAACTGTGACTGTCTGGAACTGGCAAAAGAAATGACTAGGGAGTTTACTCAGTACAGAACTTAGTAACAGAAACATTCCAAAATGAAACATCCAGCACTCATCTGGTAGGAAGTGAATACAAAGAATACTGTAGCATCAACCTAGGATGCACCTTGTTTTTAAAACAAATCCGACACCATTCTCCAGGGACTAGCTGGTTAAGAGTAGTTTTCACCCCTCATCCAGGAAATGTCTCTTTGCAACAGCCAGAGACCACTACAGAACCTGCAATAACTCAACATGCACAGCTGTGGAGCCCAGTTCCAACTGACACATCTACAGCAAGGCCACTGCTCCGAAGGCTCAGCGAATGCTGCAAAGAGGAGACTGAAAGAGCCTAGGAGCCAGAGAACCAGAGTTTGCTGCCTAAGCATGAGGTAAATACAACACCCAGAGGCAATGCTAATGTGGACAGGGTCTTAACCATAGACCTTGAGGACACTAAAGAATGCTGAGAATGGGAGACATAGCCTTTCTTAGGGAATACACACCAATTAGTTATTCAACCAAATTATCAGGCCACATATAGACAAGTAACATTATACAGAGGAACAAGTCTCATTTATGTATTAAGAATATACAAATATATGTAACAAGAATTAAAGAAAAAGAGGTCATGAATTTGAAAGTGAGCAAGGGGTCACATGGAAGAGTTTGGAGGGAGGAAAAGGAAAAGAGAAATTATGTAATTGTATTATAATTTTTTTAAAAAAAAATCCGGCAGGTAGTGGTAACACATGCCTTTTCTCCCAGCACTTGCGAGACAGAAGCAGGCAGATCACTTGAGTTCAAGGCCTGCCTGGTCTACAGAGCAAGTTCTAGGACAGCCAGAGCTACACAGAGGAACCTTGTCTTGAAAAAACAAAACAAAACAAAAAATAAGTAAAAAAAAATTTTTAAAAGGTCACTAAAAACAAAATAACAAAAAATTTAAAATTTGATTATTTAATACTGGGGAGTGCTACAAAAATATGGAAAAAGAAGAGTGGACATTCTTTTTTTACTTCTTCATTCACCCAACCTTTTTTTAAAAAATGGAATCAAGATAATACCACAAATAATGATATTTCTAAACACTAGATTGTTGAGTTAAGTTAGTCCTTAATTCAATGTTAACATTTGTTTCCATCTGAGTGTACAAAGCCGTCTTTCTTTCCATTACACCTCCCTGCTTATAATAGCTATGTTCTGTGACACATTATAGCTAACAGTCACAGCTACATACAGAAAAAGCTGAATAAGAAGGTACTCAAACCATGTCTAAGAGGAGCTTCTAAAGTTCAGAAATTTGATACACAACTAGTCAAATGCAGACTGGTGGGTTACCCACTACACACAGCCAAAAACACCCTAGCCATAGCAAAGTTATGTCTCTACACTTCAAGTTCTTGTGACTCTCAAACATTAAGGCAAAACTAAAGTTAAGGCAGTAGACTTGAACAAAGATGTTTAAAGACAAAGTTAACCATATACAATCAAGAATCCATGATCAAATCTGTTTATATTTTAAAAGTTACTTCACAGTTGTTTAAATGGATCAAAATAAAGACAGAAAAAGGTATTTCAATTCAGCTATCTTAGAATCAATGTCTGGTAAAAGTCAGCCAGCCTCTCCTCCCCCATCCCTCCTTTCTCCTCCAATCCCCCCAACCCTCTCTCTTCCAGATTACTACCTGCAGCTTCAACAATGAGGTGGAAGAGAAAACGGAGATCACTGTGGGTATTGTAACATAGAATGTATTTCTCCCTCTTTCTCTCCCTCTCCCTCTCCCTCTCTCTCCAGTGTAACAATCAGCCTATCTTAGTTAAGGTTTCACTGCTGTGAAGAGACACTATGACCATGGCCACTCTAATGAAGGACAACATGTAACTGGGGCTAGCTTACAGTTTCAGAGGTTCAGTCCATTATCATCATGGCGGGAAGCATGGCAGTGTCCAGGCAGACATAGTGTTCTAGAAGAAGCTGAGTATTCTACATCTTGATCCTAAGGCAGCCAGGAGGGGTCTCTTCTGTACTGGGCAGAGCTTGAGCATAGGACCTCAAAGCCTACCCCCACGCTGACACACTTCCTCCAACAAAGCTACACCTATCCCAACAAGGCCACATCTCCAAATAGTGTTCACATCCCAGATTTTGATTTTGACATGGTAACTGTGGCAGAGAGTGAAATGTAAGGAACTAGTCAGTGGCTATGCCAATGAAACTAAATTCAAATTGCATTTTTGAGACATAATTCCAAAGCTTGGTCAAGGCTGGACCATGCAGAAGCCCAAAGAACTGAGGTGGGTAGATGCTTCCAGATGGGCAGTTAGAAGGCAGGTGCCACACCTCACACTGAGGACAAGGCAGTGAGAAACAGAGGAACACCACTGGGAGAAAAACTGTAGACTCCCAGGCAAGAATATGAAAGACAGGTATGTCTGGGAACAGAGATAGCTGATTTTAGGCAAATCCACTGAATTGAACACCAGATGCCAAGAAATGAAAGCTGCAGACTTAATATATAAGCAGGGCACCAGTTTACAATTTGTTCAAATAAACTCCTCTAAATAGTGCTGCTATTTGTAACAGCTGGACTTTGGATGTAGCCATTAAATGCAGAACAAACATGCCAAATACTGACAATACTGAGTAGAAAAACTTACATACCAACCCTTCTCTGTAGACAAGGTTACAGATCTGGAAATGCCAACCTTTTGTTTGCAACCTGACCTGGAGCAATCTGCAGGCTGTTCTATCAACAATGCAGTTCTGATGAACACAACAATGTCATCTAAGCACATAGCCCACGTGATCTATAAGCAGACCAGTGAAAGCACAGAATACATGTGGCTCTTCAACTTATATTATATATTTAAAAGACAGAATTAATGCCAATCACTAAGTAAAATAGGCAAAATGCTCCCTTTTATCTTAAGTATCTATTTTAAAAGTTTTATTCATAGTGAATGAATCTTAAAGAGTAAGAGTTGATTAGAGGGCTGATTTTAATTTAGAATGATTTTCACATTTAGTAAACACTGCATTTAAAGCAACTGGTGAGTTTTGAACCAAAACTGGCTAAGAAGTAAATATTTTTAAACAGATTAAATATTCATTTGCTTATTTTTGTGCAGTGCTGAACCCAGGGCTTTGGGACAGGTCTGTCATTGCTGTACCACTGAGCCACATGTTCTAAGTGTTTATCAGCTTTAAAACAAAAACACACATTACATTCTCATTTGCAAACACTATTTACCAGGAAAAAATGAGTAAGAAAGAGATCTATAGAAAGGGGTAACTAAACAGATGCAAGTCTCCCGTCCCACCTCCCAGCTGCCTGATGTTTGCTCTTTTTGACATTAGCAAACAACAAAATTTAAATTTGCAATACACAAGGTAGAGGCCAGGGTGAGCTTCCCCAAGAGTGTGAGCAAGAAAGAGCTGTCCACCCCACCTCCTGCTTCTGCAGTGTGGTGGTGTGGGGAGAGATGTGCGCACGCGCGCGCACACACACGCACACACACACACACACACACACACACACACACACACACACACCTCCACTTCCCACCCTACTCTGCCACCTGTAGCAGGCAGGTGAGCTAACCCCAAGAATGGGAGAGCAGGAGACTTGATCTTCTTGCCCCTCACTGGCTGCAGTATTCAGAAGAGTGGTCCTTATACCTCCCCTGAGCTAGTAGAGCTAGCCCTGGTATGTGTGTATATAGGGAAAGGGGTGCTTGGGTGAGCCGCCCCAAGACTGTGAATATGAACCAGCCTTGCTTCTTGTCTGCTATGCAGTGATATAGCCTCAAGATGTCTCCCCATTTCACCCCTCACCTGTGGCAGGTGTACCCAGTTGGCCCCACCCCTTGCCTGGGCAAAGTGGGGCAAGTGGCCCTGGTGGTTCTGGTTACAGGAAAGCTGGTAGGCTGACCTACTCAGCTTCTACCCAGCCCAGACCCAAGGCTCTGAGTTGGCCTACCCCAACATTCACCCCATCTATGGCCTGCTAGGGCACAGTGAAGGCGCTGGTCCTGCAGATCCAAGACATGGAGAAACAACAGGATGTCTGAGAGGAGTATAAGGGCCAGTATTGATAGTATAGTAGAAATCAGAGGCCTTAACCAGACCCATGACTTGCTGCAATGACAACTGCAAGTAAAGCTGTTTGGGCAACAGGGTGTGATGTGTGACACACTGTAGCTTCCACGGCTGCAAAATGGTTTTTGTTGTTGTTTAGTTTTTTGTTTTCTTTTGGGAAGAGATTGCAGGAGCCAACAGTGGATATGAAGGGATGAGGAGATGAGTGGGATTTGGGGTGCATGATGTGAAATTCACAAAGAATCAATAAAAAATATTTTAAAAATTTACAATACATGAAAAAAAAAAAGCTCACTCTGATTTACTTAAGCAGGACACAGCGGGATGAGAAACACAGGGCTTCTGATTTGTAATTCAGTTCTCCAATATTTAACCAGAGAAAAACACTCTTGTTTGACTGATTAGTAAACTGAAATGCTAGCTAAAAGAGAACACGACAGAATGGACAAACCTTAAAACACTCTCTTAATAAAAGTGTGCAATGACCATTTATTGCCAGCATTCTGACAGAGAGCCATCTCATACATAATTCTTGTGATCTGCAGTTTCTACTTGCAGAAAGTAGAAAAAACATTCAATTGAGTATAAATTTTCAAATTTTTAATCCTCTTTTTTCTCAGATTTTCATCTAGTTCAGAAGAATTTATGCAGCATGCTTTTGTGGGTCAAAAGATCAAGTATTTTGTACTATGGCTGTATCTGTTTATGGCATTTTAGTTACTACAGCAATCTAAGCAGATTAGAAGTGAATGTAGCTGACTTCTAGTTAGTAGACTCCACTGGTAAGACTAGAAATGCATTACCAAACTCCTGTAGCATCTTTTGGTCACCACCAAGCACACAGAAAGCCACGGCTGGTGCTAAAGTCATCTCTAATCAGAAACCTGGACTCTATTAACATAAATTAATGCAAATATTCTTTCAATACTCCCTGCAAATATATTTGTTTGTACTGGTAGACAATACCTCAAAGCTCATCTTTAGGGTTGTAAAAGAATACTCTCAATAAGCATCTGACATAATTTACCCTGGTCTGATCAGTTATTCACACACTCCGGAGATGTTGGCATCAGCCTCACTCTCATGTGTGAAATAACAGTTTTAATCACCTGTGAACATCTTATCACTTGTTCTACAATTGTGGATAAGAAATACTCATTCTTAAATACTTATCTCTTTAACGCTGTTGTAGATAAGATATTTTCTTGACTACTAAGAACTCATGCCTATTTGTTTCCTCATCTTGTCTCTCAGTGTCTGGCAATCACTAATCTCCTGTTGTGTCCTAGACTTGCCTGCTACACACATTTCATTAGCAATAGCCACACACTGCATGGCTTTTGTGGGTAGCTTTTTTTACTTAACATACTTTCCAGACTCATATTGTCACGAGGACCAGCATTCTATGCATTTCATAGTTGAACAATTCACTGTGTGGATTTACTATATTTTGTGTCCCCGTTCTAGGCATGATTCAATTTGGTATTATGAATTATGTTGTGGTAAACATTATACAAGTCTCATGTGAACGTACATATGCCTTAAGTAACTATTCTTAGCTGTTTGAAGAAATGCCTAACTGCTGTATACAAGGAAGCAAAATGTTACTTCTCCAATTTCCACACACACTTCTTTATTTTAGACAGAGTCTCATATAGCCCAGGTTCACCTTAAATGCTCTATGTAGTAGACAATCACCTTGAACTTCTGATCTTTTTGCTTTAACACCTGAGTTCTGGACTATCTGCTTGTACCATCATGCCAAGTGTGTGTGGTACTAGGGACTGAAGGGGCTTCCTGCACGCTCAGCAAGCACCACACCAACCGAGCCACACACACCTAGCACCCACAAACCATTAAAAAATGACAGCTACCCTAGCAGAGGTAAACTGATATCTAGTTGTAGTTTTAATTTGCATGCCACTAACACCTAATGATAGTGAAAAACCTTTTTTTTGTATTAGATTTTGTATGTACTCTAGAGAAATGTATTTTTATTATTGAATTGTAATAGTTATTTCTATTTAAACCTGTACTAGACATTAAACGTAACTAATACTACATCTTAATATCAGAGGCAACACGTGCCACAAAAACCAAAGCCACTGTCAGCCAGTACAGTGTAAAAGCTAATACTGTAATCCCAGAGTTCTTCTGACATGAAATATGTACTATTCACAGGGTTCACAAAAATTCAAGAAGTATGATCATTTTCAGGCTAGTAGATTGATGCCAGTATGAAATATTTGATGTTGTTATTTATTTCCATAATATAAGAAACACAATTACATGATTGCTGCTAATAAAGTTCACTGAGTAATATATGTTAAGATATCCAAGCATCTGTATCTATATTGACCTCTGTGATGGCCAATTAAAACCTCTTCATTTTTGTGTGTTCTAATGATACTGAATTGTGCAATTGTTTTCTTTTCTTCTTATAAAAATAAATTTAACAATCTGTCTAAAAATTAGACTTGCTAATATTGTATCCCATTCTACTAACTTTCCTCCTTTTTAAAAAAAAATTGGATTTTAAATTTACATTTTAAATATTATCCCGTTTCCCATGCATAAACCCCCTATCCCATCCCCGCTCCTCCTACTTCTAAGAGGATATTCCCCCTACTTATCCAACCAACCCTTCTCACCTCCCCATTCTGACATCCCCTATACTTTGGGGTCGAGTCTTGGCAGGGCTTCTCCTCCCACTGGTGCTCAAGAAGGCCATCCTCTGCTACATATGGAGCTGGAGCCATGGGTCCCTCCACGTGTACTCTTTGGATGGTGGTTTAGTGCCTAGGTCTCTGGTTGGTTAGCACTGTTGTTCTCATGGGGTTGCAAACCCCTACAGCTCCTTCAATCCTTTCTCTAACTCTTCCAATGAGGACCCCATTCTCAGCTCCACTGTTGGCTGCAAGCATCCACCTTTGTATTTGTCATGCTCTGGCCAAGCCTCTCAGCAGACAGCTACATCAGGCTCCTGTCAGCATACACTTCTTGGCATCCTCAATAATGTCTGGTTTGGTGGCTGTATATGGGCTGGATCACCAGGTGGGGCAGTCTATGGATGGTCATTTCTTCAGTCTCTGCTCCAAACGTTGTTTCCATACCCCTTCTATGAATATTTTTGCTCCCCCTTTTAAGAAGGACTAAGCATTTGCACTTTAGTTGTTCTTCTTGAACTTCATGTGGTCTGTGAATTGTTTCTTGAATATTCTGAGCTTTTGGGATAATACGCACTTATCAGTGAGTGCATGCCATGTGTAGATTTTTGTGATTGGATTGCCTCACTCAGGATGCTATTTTCTAGTTCCATCCAATTGCCAATGAATTTCATGAAGTCATTGTTTTTAATAGCTGAGTAGTAGTCTGCTCTGTAAATGTACCACGTTTTCTGTATCCATTCTTCTGTTGAGGGATATCTAGATTCTTTCTAGTTTCTGGCTATTATAAATAAGGTTGCCATGAACAGAATTGAGCATGTGTGCTTGTTATATGTTGTAGCACCATTTGGGTATATGTCCAAGAGTGGTATAGCTGGGTCTTCAGGTAATATTATGTCCAATTATTTGAAGAACCTCCAGACTGGTTTCCAGAGTGGTTGCACGAGCTTGCAACCCACCAACAATGGAGGAGTGTTCCTCCTTCTCTACATCCTCGCCAGCATCTGCTGTCGTCCTGAGTTTCTGATCTTAGCCATTCTGACTGGTGGGAGGTGGAATCTCAGGGTTGTTTTGATTTGCATTCCCTGATGACTAAGGATGTTAAACATTTCTTTAGGTACTTCTTGGCCATTCAATATTCCTCAGTTGAGAATTCTTTGTTTAGCTCTATATCCCATTTTTAAATAGGGTTACTGATTCTCTGGAGTCTAAGTTCTTGAGTTCTTTGTATATTTTGGATATTAGCCCTCTACCAGATATAGGATTGGTAAAGATCTTTTCCCAATCTGTTGGCTGCCATCTTGTCCTTATGACAGTGTCCATTGCCTTACAGAGCCTTTGCAATTTTATAAGGTCCGATTTGTCTTCTCTTGATCTTAGAGGATAAGCCCTGGCCCATGTGTTCCAGGCTCTTCCCGACTTTCTCTTCTATTATGTACTTTGGTCATATTTATCCCCAACTCCTCCAGCTTCTATAGGACTATATATTTGTTTGTTTGTTTGTTTAATTAATTAATTAATTTTATTTCTCCACAACTGACTAGGTCTCACTCTGGCCTGGAACTGGTAGAAGAGAACTTGGCCCAATGTGGTGGTACCTCTGAGTTGATTGTGCTGGGATCTATATGAAAACAGGCTGAACAAACTATTAGAGCAAGCTAATAAGCAGGTCTCCTCCATGACCTCTGCATCAGCCCCTGTCTCTAGGCTCGTACCCACTTTTGAGTTCCTGCCTTAGCTCCTAGCACTGGACTAATGTTCAGAATATGTAAGCCAAACCCCTTACTCCCTAAGTTGCTTTTGGCTGTAATGTTACATCACAACAATAGAAATCCTAACTAAGACAATAGGTCTGCCAAAGTCTCTTGGGATACTCATCTTTGGGAGTGGATGAGATACCCTGTAAGCCAGCTGAATGCCCTGAGGGTGCCACCACATGAGGAAGCCTCCAATATAGAGCAGTTGTGAGATAACATGTAGTAACCAAGACACCCAATCAGCTCCCAGTTACTTCAGCTATCTTTCCCTTACTATTGTAGCTCCAGCTTCTATAGGACTACAACCATAGCAGCGGCCAAGCCTTCAGCTGTAGGTGGAGCCAGAAGAGTGGTCCATAAGAGCTGGCGGAGAGTGAGCTGTGGACACTGAGCCATAACCAGTGAGGATCCACACTCAGAGGCCTCCACTGCACCAGTGACGGTGAGATTTGGCTACCAGGTGGGCCAGGATGCATCTCATCCAGCCCTGAAGCCTTCCAGGACAGCCACGGGTGTCTTCCGAGCCACAGGAGCTTTCTAAAAGTGAGGTCACCAGGCTGCTGCCTGGGCCAGGATAGAGAAACAGTAACAGATTTGTGGCATACAGCAGAGAGTTGAATACATCAATTCACATCAATAATGTGAGCAATTAGTGTTATTATTTTGTCTGCCACATTCCTCGTTTTCAGCATCTATTCTGTGAAATAACACAAAAAGTGCAGTAATTATATTTAAAAAATTTCAAACTACATGTCAAACTTCATTTTAGCTTGTCTTAAATTGTATTTCAAACTTCCAAACTGTGGGTGGAGTTGTTCTTCTGATGAATAATGACAATAAGGTTTTTAAATTTTCATAGTTCTAAAACCTAGCACACTAGACTAGTCAATTTTCATACAATATTTTTATTAGTTCTTTAAGAATGTCATACAATGTACTTTGGTCATATTTATCCCCAACTCCTCCCATATCTACCACATCTCCATCCCCTTCCAACTCTGTGTCCTTTTTTACTATTTTTTTTTAAATAACACACCAAGTCCAATGTGCTGCCCAGATACTCCTGTGTATGTGGCCATCCACCGAAGTATAGCCTATCTACCAAGAGACTACTGACACTCCCTTCCCCAGAAGACAGGACCATAGGTGTCCAGTGGAGTCTCCTGATCTCTTACCCACTTCATGCTGGGATGTTGACTGGCTTAATCTTGTATGGGTCTTGTTCAAGTACAGCTGCTGAGTTCCTCAGTACAGTGTCATACAGAAGAGGCTTTCAATCTAGTTCTTCCTGACCTCTGCCTCACTCTCGAAGTCTTTTCTGTCTTCTAAGACAGTCCCTGAGCCTGGGTAAGACAGATGTCTCATCTGGAGCCACATACACTACAGACACTGATTTTCTGCACTCTGATTGGCTGTGAATCTCTGTGTTAACCACCTTCTTTGATAAGGTGTAGAGTTGTGGTAATCTATGGTCATAGAGATATTTAGAGGGAAGCTTGAATGTTTAGCAAAATAGTAATATTATGTTCATCACCGGGGAAAGGCTAGTTCTAAAAATAATAGAAGAGGGAATTACAGTTACTTTTTGCATAATTTTTCAATCTTTAGGGTATAATAAACATTTAGGTTTCAAGATATTTGGTAATATAACATGGCTATATGGCTAAACTACGATTTTTTTTCTTTAAAAAAAAAGTAAATAGTTTTTAACTATGTATTATCCCTGAAGCTACATAACACTAGTCATTCAGTCTTGCAGACTCAAAGTTCTTATGAAATTTTTATTTTTATTTCAACCAGTAAAAGCCTCTTTCCATGTAGTGATTAATCCTTTATTACACTGTTAGCTCTGTACTTTTATAAGGTGCCAGGCAAGCTTGGGATTTTGAATTTAGTTCCTGAAATCAGTTATTCAGTTACCATTGTTGGTATCAGGAACCCGCTTTCACCTCCAAAAAGAGTGATGACATCACCCATAAGTGACAGGGACTAACACATCTGTTGCCATGGCAATGGCCACACATTCCCAGGGTCTATTTGGCAGTTATGTCACAGTTTAAACCTTCGCCTCCTCTTCTCTCTCTTCCCCCTTTTGTCACCATTGCCCCTTCCCCCACAATAAACCTCTCCTACATGGAACTGCATTGACCTGGTGTGGTCTGTCCGGAATCAAGTTGTGATTCTATCAACCATTTCTGTACCAGAGAAGGAAAGACAGCCTGGGTCTCTGTGTTAGCAAATCCTTTGTTTTCAAGCACCATTATTTTAACTATTTCCTATAAATATATCAGAGTCCTTAAGAAAAATACTTTTACGTGACAATTTAAAACCTTTAATCACGACTTGGAATGACCTCAGAATATTATGGCCCTTCTACATGGGCCTAATGTATGGAATTCACTTGCTGAGTGTGAGGGGATGCTACAGCAGCCAAGTGCACTGAACAATCTGTTATTTTATGATTTTAAAAGGAAAAGAGTCTTCATCAAAAGACTGGCAACAGGATATTTTTGGAAAAATTACAAAGGATCACGTAAACATGACTAACTGGATAAAACTGGAGTATTGGCTAGGGAAGAATTCTTCTGGCTTGCCCTCATCACTCCCTAAGCTGTGCCTACACTTAAGGCACCTCCTATCTGCCTCCTTGTCTGCATGAATGTGCTCTTAGCCAGGCTGGATGACCATTAAACCATGAGCTATAATTCCATTTCCTTTTAAACCCAAAAGGAATCTGAAGTGTGATAGAGTCAGTCTCAGTGGAACTGAGGATGAAGCAGGCTCCTCCCAGAGAAGAGGCAGCAAAGTCCCTGGCTCTGCCCTTACATCCACCTCACCACTGGGGCCTCAAGCAAAGCTAAGGCAGCTGCTTGGGGCCGTCAGCAAGCATTCACTGCAGTGTAATGTTTGGGGCTCCTCCCTTGCACACTGAGTGGCAGAGCACTGTGGAAGTCAGTCAGTAGCAACACAGTCCTCAAATACAGGCAAACATTCTGACGGATTTTATTTGCAACTACATGGAAAGCCTAACAGCTATCAAAATACAAATGCAAAGACAGAGTAACCAGTTGTGGACAACCTGCAATGCAGTCAGCATAGAAGCAAAACATGAAGCAGGAGAACACACTTCTTAAAAGCATTAACACAGAAAAGCAGAAAAAAAAACAAAAAATTAAAAACAAACATTGGTACACTCACCCCACTAAAATTACACCATAATAGATGGATCCTTATGTACTTTAAAGATAGCCTTTATTTGTCACTAAGGAAAACAAACGGACTATGAGCCTGTATGCCAAAGAAACAGAGAAAGTGCAGCAAGGGAAGTAGGGGCAGAAGGTGGCAGAGGCAGACTTGGGAGTGAGAAAGCTAAATGGTCATGGGGTATCTTAGTCAATGCTTACCCCTTGAGTCAACTTATTATGTTATTATTATTATTATTTATTGTTATTTTTTATTATTATTATTATTATTATTATTATTATTATTATTATTATTATTATTATTAGAGACTATTTAGTCTGGGCTAGCCTTGAACTCACATAGATCTTTCGCCTCAGCCCATACCACCACAACCTGCTTTAGTGCTAAATTTAACTACAGTGAAATGGAAGACAAAGAAGCGCCATAGCTATACTGTCACATTCCAAGTGTTGATGGCCTCCACATCAAGAGGTTGAGGCCCTGCCCAGGCAAGGCTGTTTTGTATCTCCAGACATTGCAGGGTTTGCACTGACTGAGCAGTACATCTATAGTCTATAAAGTGTATGAAGACATTCTCAGTTTGAAAAGAAACAGACTGAGTTTTTTCTCCTCATTTGGTATTTCTTTAATTATTCTTTTCCAACCACTACAAAAGCAACAAAGGCTTCTTAAGCCCTTAATAACCTCTACAGCAGCCAGTTTTCTCCACGCTGCTTCTCACTAACTTGAGAGTCCAGACTAGACAGCTCTATCTGGAACAGGATGATGTGCTGCTGCTCCCGAAATCTAAAGAGGCTGTATTACCCAAGTTTAGGAGAAGCAGGGCAGCTGACAGAAACCCCTGCAGTTAAACAGACATTTTAAACTGAAGCTTTTCTTTAGAAGAACAATGACATTTAAATACAGCATTCTTTTTTATTCAATTCAATTCAATTCAATTCAATACAAAGTAAAGAGGAAAAAATATACTTAAGCTAAACTAAAAAGCTTAAAAACAGAAGAAGAAAGACCAGGAGGCCACTTTCAGATGGAGATGGTGGGTTCTGGTAATCCTCACGGTGGTCGGCTTCAGCTTTCTAATCTGAGAACAAGCTTGGTTACTGTGAAAAGCTTTTTAGGAGGGCCAGAGTTTAAAAAGGAGTCAGTTGAGAGAGCTCCACATAGACAGTAGGCACATGCTGGGAATGGGGACAGGGAGGGACAAAGTGCAGGGGCTCTCTGCCCCAGGACTATAGCTAAAGGTCGAGGTTCCAGTCCTGACTGCTGTATCCACCACTGGATGACTGCCAGTGACCCACTGGGTACCAGAGAATGATCTGAGCTAATGCATGCCTCAAAGCCCTCAGAAATATCAACCCTACCAGCTTCCATAGCACAGTCACTGACTAATCCCATCACAGCAGGACCTCCTGGAATGTATCCATGAAGCCATGTACACACATGTACACATGACGACAAGGGCAAGGTGAAAGGTAGCAGGACTGTACCCAATGAAGCCCAATGAAGCAGAGACCATGCATGCTGAGTGACCCAAACAAATGACAAAGTAGCATTGTATTCAGGGAGAATGGATTACACAATGTGAGGCTAGCTCATGTCACTAGGGTGTTTACATGGACACTTGCTCCCTATCTCATTCCCCATCTTATGTTCCAACACAGACATGAACTACCAGTGGTCAGACTAATACTGAAAAGCAGAATAACCTTTAAAAAAAAAGACAAAAACCAAAAATATAGTATGACACTTTATTAACTTTCTTAGTGTTTTTAGAGTCACAGAACTTATAGGACAAATATATCTCCCTAGCTATCTTATCTTGTCTTATCTATCTAAAGAATTTATTGGAATGACTTATGGGCTACAGTCCAACTAACCCCACAATGGCCAGCTGTGAATAAGAAGTCCAAATCTAGTGGTTGCTCAGTCCCACAAGGCTGGTCTTTTGGATATGCTGGAATCCTGAAGAAGCAGGCTTCAATACCAGTGAAGGAATGAACGTACTAATCCCAGAAGGCAAAACCTACACTTCTTGTGATTCATCTGTAGCCCAAACTTATCAGAACTATGTGAGAACAGAATCAGAAGCTGCCTGTCTTAGGGCTGTATGAACCTTGGTTAATTTGTAGTGCTGCTATAGGTTCTGTTCCAGACTTACTAGGAATTATACTATCTCCTTAGAACTTAAGACAGCTGTAAGCTCTCATTTGTAACCCAGGTCTCAGTAGTGAGTAGATAGTTCACATTTGTAATCTCAGCATTTAGGAGGGTAAAAAGTTCAAGACCAACCTGGATCACATTGTAATAATAATGATGATGGTGATAGTGATGATGTTTAAAACTGAAAAGATCATATTAAGCAAAATAAGACTAACTCATATAAGTACTGCATGTTTTCTCTCATGTAGAGTCTAGAGTCGTAAGAAGAGACATGAAGGTAAAAGGGAAACTATCTGAAACAGAAGGAACAGCAGCAGTGGCAGGAGGGTCAAGAGGGCAGTAATGGTAAGCTCAATTCTTTATGTGCATGTAGGGAAAATCGTAACAAGACCCAAGACCCGTTGCTTCATATAGTTAACATGTGCCAATGAAAGACATATATTCTGACATGCACTGAGTGCAAGGTTCAATAACAATAAAGCTACACAAGAAGAGTGAATGTTTGCTAAATTAATTAAGTTGAATAAACAGGAGAATGGATAATTCGTGTGCTCATCGTTGTTGACATGAACAGTGTAAAACTCCCCACCCCACCATAGCACATATGGACTTGTTCCTTAAAATCATGGCAATATGGCAATGTTCCCAGTGATTAGTGGGATTCAGATGATTTGTGCAGAGGTTTCCTCATTTCCTTCCTAATTTCTTCTCGGATAGCTGCCCAGAAGACAGAGAGCCCTTGCCATTGGGCTAAATCTGGATGCAGCTGCTGCCTGGAACATGAAGAAGATGTAAATTTCATTCTCCAAACCACTGTTTGTACATCATTCACCTGACTCGGTTGTCAGCAGGGAGACCAGATCCTTTCTGCACTTGTGTCAAGTGATAGTGGTTATAACCATGGCTTCAGAGGACGGACATAGGCCTCTCTCATTGCTCTTTTATTCAAAAGTATCTGGGAAGAGCTTTCCAGGGGGCAGGGTGGGGGGACTATTTTTCTTTATCCTCAGTACTTTTTCTTTATCTTCAGTACTGAAAACATGGTAACTAGTAAGACCATCAAGATGGTCCCTTGGGGGCTGCCAATGCTAACAATAGATAGATGTGGGGATGTGGGGTCTATGATGATAGAAGCCTATAGTCAGCTGTGGTGAGGAAGTCTGGGATGACAGTACATGGGAGAGGGAACCAGCATCCAAACGACTTTACAAAAGCCTCCCTAAGTAGGTAAAGCCGGGAGCTAACAGCGTAACAGCACTTCTCAGCTCAAGGGAACATGAATGAGAGGAAGAAACTGGACACAAGCAAAGCAGAAGAATGAAAAGTAACTGCAGAAAGCAGGATGGGATAAGGCACAGAAGCCAAGGCCACCGGTGCTGGCAGGAGATGGCAGTCACCCCGAGGAAATCCTGTTTAAAACTAGTTTCTATTTCTGAGGTTCTGGAAGATGCTTCACCCTAAAAACACGATACAGATAGGAACTTGAACATGAAAGGCTGAAATCTTACTCTGCTGTGAAGAAAGTCCTCCTGTGCCCCAAAGTATACCTAATTTGTACTTCGAGTGGATAGGAGGAACACCACTGCAGCATCTGGGAGCTCAGGAGTCTGAGTAGCAATTGAGGTTGGTGCAATGTGCTGCTGCTGTAAAGCAAGACAGTCTGGCAAGACACTTTGCAACAACAAATTTACCAGAAGCATAATTTGAGCTATTCAGATGTCAATGGGAAAATCTGGCAGTGTTCAAGTTTCCAACCACAGCTCTAGCAGCATAAATTGTACTCTGTATTTTGAACTGTGACAGTTTGAAAGCAAATGCTGGTACTCCATCACAAAGACCCAAAGTAATAACCCACTCCCATGCCTGCTGCATCCTGAACTCGGAGGGATCATGGGTGAGCACATCTTTTCTTCCCAACTGTTTGCTAGCCCACCCATTCCTCTCTTCCTCTCTCTGGTTGTGTGTACTCGGCACGCCACTAACATTTATGAGCATCTGCAATCTGCCTTGTTCTATAATAGGTGCAGGGAAAGTATACCATTAAAAATAACAACAGAAATCTCTGCCCTCCTTTGCTAGATCAATTGGCAATTCAATAAAGGGTATGCAGTCAAACAGTGATCAAGTAAGATCTTAAGAAAACACAAACACACACAGCAGAGCTCTCAATGGGTCTAAGAGTGCTTAGTAAATGATGGGCTCCCCTACACCCCTTGAAGAGATATATGAATGTGGAGAGGAGCTAACTACAAACATGAAGAAAGAGTGGACCACACAAGTCCTGAAGGCAGCGCTCTGGTGCAGACCAAGCAATGCAGCAGCCTTGCCCAGGAGCAGTGAGGGAGCCCATCCCACCATTCCAAGGGAGACAAGAATGGAAGCACAGGACCCCTGCAGAGCAAGCCTGGTGCTGCTGAGTTAAGATTGGGCTGTTGTGGAGTAAGTGCAAGCCAGGAGTCCTGTGCTCACCTTGAAGACACTGCTATGTTTGCAGCCCTTTCAAGTGGGAAGCATTTTCTTTTCACAAACCTCCGCATAGTTTACTAACCCAGTGACCATCTATCAGTTGAGCCTCCCACCCTCATACCATGGCCTTCACTGCCCTGCATACCCCTTCCTTCCCATGGAGCCTTCTCCACAAGTTTGTCCCCATCCTTCAGTTACTCACTACAGGATAAGTCCCTCAACAAAAGCACTTTTACCATTCCAAATTCACAAACCTATCCTGTCCTGACCCTGCCACACCCTGGTCTACCTGTTCTCCTTTTCTCCAGGTCTCAGCGACTGCAACCTTCTGGGACCTCCATATGTCACATCCTATTCCCTCTCTCTTTCCCCTGTCCCTCATATGGTCTCTCCTTCTGGTTCATGGTCACTCAAATGATACAGATTCTTTGGGCCTGCCCAGCAGAACCTCCGCACAGATTAAACCACACTGTACCCTGCTCCGCACCCACCCCTGAGCAGGAAGAAAACAGGGCAGAAGGACACAAGTCAGTAAAACTGTACCATTAGGTAAGAGGAAGGCAGCCATGTATAAGGAGTGCCTCAGATGGCAGCTGAGTCTACCCAACGGGCCGTTCCCCTCTAAAGGGAATACACTGACCAGTCCTTCCTTCTTTCCGAGATAACCCCATTTCTCCTTGCTGTTGCTCCCACTAGGCAGATCTGGTGAAGAACAGGACCCAGGGGCAGGCACTGACACACATGATGTATGGTAACTGGAGTGTGGGCAGAGTCCTGAAGTGAATGTGAGTCAAGGACTGAGACACAGGAGGAAGTGAGTGGGGAATGAAGGAAAAAGGACCGACTCTGAAGTCTTAACAACTCCTTCCCCTTAGGTAACCAGCCCTCTCCACGTTCACACACAACTTTACCCAGTCTAGAACCTGGTGTGCTTGTGGAAAGGATACAGCCACTCTCTGGCAGTTCTCCAACCAGATCCATGAAGACAAACACTGAACTGAAAAAATGACTCTACCACAAACCCACGCCAATGAGCTGCAACTTGATTCTCTATGCCTGCTCAGAAGATCTTGTATGCACATGCAAGTGAGGCCTACTACAAGAATGGGGGATTGCCACTTCTCTCATGCTCTAGTACCATATCTCACCCTTCAGAACTAATGGATTTGGCTTTTACTCTACTTTAAAAAAATGTATTTGGGGATGATCATGAGTCTTAAAACTTCTTCTCTCTGACTCAAAATCCTGCGTGGTTAATATCTATCTACCTAGTGGCTCCCAATGCTTTTTGCGACTTTCTATGGTACCTCTACCGTCTCTGCCTTCTCATCGGGGCTCTATTCAGTTATCCTATCCACTTTTCATTTCTTGATTAATTTGAGGGTTTCATGGAGAGAACAAGAAGAAGAGAAGGAAGAGGAGGAGGAGGAGGAAGAGGAGGAAGAGGAGGAGGGAAGCAGCTGGGTGTAGGAGATGTTTGAGTAACTGAAGTACTTCTTATACAAGCATGAGGGCCTGAATTCAGACCCCTAGCACCCATACCAAAGCTGGGCATGTAGATCCACATCTGTACTCTATGGTGGTAAGGGGTTCACTGGTTGGAGAGTCCAGTAGAACTGGAAGACCCACTTTCAGTTTCAAAAAACATACTGGGGAATGATAGAGTAAGACCCCTTTAGTCAACTTCTGGCCTACACTCACACTCCCTCTCCATCTCCATCTCCCACACACACAAAGGCAAGTACCACATGTGTATACTCATACATGCATATACCACACATAGAAAATGAAAGCATTAAAGAAGTAAGAAAATGGTATCTGTGATGATAAGGCAAAGCCCATGTGGGCAGTGTGACTCCAGCAGGATGGGTGGGACAGGCTCGCTCACAGAAGGTCTTGAAAGCCAGAGTATAGAGATGGTTTCTGAGTGAGAACATGCTCATGACCGGATCAGTGTAAGACACAAAGTTTGGAGCTGGACAGGATAGGAAAGCAAAAGACAGAGAGGGCTGGAAGGAGGCAGGAGAGGATGGGGATGTACAATGGTGATGTGACAAGTTAGGGAAAGGCAGGTACATAATGTAAGTATCCTGAAAACACAACAGCTGGGAAGATGTAGGACAGTGAGAAGGCAAGGACAGAGAGACAAGTCATTCACAAGGGGCAATCACAGCAAGCCTAGATGGAGGCTAGCAGAGACTAGCAGCCCTGATGGAGGAGTTAACCCTACATGCCAATTCCACACAGAGAGGGCACAATGCTACACGGACACTGAGGCACAGCCCTTCTAAGGCTGAGGGTGCAGGTTTCAGCTCTCCTGAGTCTAACAGAGAAGCAAAGGCCCAGAAGTGATTTGTCACCTGTGTCACTGGCTGTGACACAGCAGGAACAAGAACCATCTCCTGATGCCTCCTACTCTTTTATAGTCTCTTCTAGAACATGGCCATCTCAAACAAGGGCATATGTGAGGTTCCACAGACCCCAGCAAATAGGCTACACTAGAACAGGTGCTGAGAGCAGACAGGCCTAGGTCAGGTTGAAATCGTTTGAACTTAGCAGCTGGCTGGGTCAAGTCCACAGTGCTGAATCCTTTTATAGCAAAATTATCAAGTACTATTTGTTGTTTGTCTTCTTGCTAATCTCCCAAACCATAACAAAACACATAAAGAAAAAGAAGTAAAAAACATGAACTCCTCTGAGCAACTTGCCAATTCTGTGTTTCCATACAAAATTTTTTTAAAGTACCAGCCCATAATGATGGCAGCCAGTGCAGTTGAACAGACCCAATTCAGATAACAGACTCAACTGTGGGTTTGATGAGAATCTTACTTTACTTCCTCATACAATTCATGCTGGCATTTGATGTTCTCACCACACATTCGTGAAGCACCTCAAAACCCTAACCTGAGTGTATGTTTGCTTAGCAGTGTTTGTTTTCACTCACATAAACTGTACCCTGGAACTTAAAGGCAAGGAAAAGCATACAGTTTAGAGTTTGAACAGGAAGGAATCATACACCAGTTTCCTCTAGAACAAGCTGCTTTTTCAGCTTCCTGGATAAAAAGAATTTCTGTGTTTTTTAAACAGAATACTAAGAAACAATAAAGTTAGACATGTAATCCATTAGCCGCTTCAAGTCCTTTTAAAGAACATTTCTTCTAATTGTCAGGAACAGAAAGAGAAACTAGTAAAACAGAAATGTAGTACAAAACTTTAAATGGATTATACAATTTTTAGATTGCTATCTAGAAGAGCTCACATTTTCTTCCTGGAAATAAGACATTCATACTTTGGGTTTTAAATGTCCCAAATACTGACGTGCCCCGGAGCTGGGGACCAAACCCAGGGCCTTGCGCTTGCTAGGCAAGTGCTCTACCACTGAGCTAAATCCCCAACCCCCTGACGTGCCATTCTTGATAGGGCAATAATAACAAGGTTTTCTTTGTTAGCATAGCTGTTCTTATTGTCATGAAACTGTTTTGATCAAAACATAAACATACATAGACCGAAATCTCTGTTAAACACAGCTTTTTAGACTTTAACTCTAGCAATATTTAATTGTTTCTTTAAAAAAAAAACAAAAACAAATGCATCTTTAAAAATAAAGGTTAAAAAAAAAAATCAGGATTCTGAATCTGAATGGAAAGAGAGGTAACACCCTTGAAGTCCTGAATTAAACGTCTTCTTCCAGCTTCCTACAGAGTGAGCAGGTTCTGGACCAGCTCTCACAGCCTCACTCCAGCTAATAGGTGCAGGGCCAGAAAGACAAGTAGTCTGTCTACTAGCACGAATAGCTTTGCGTGCTTCAGAACATTACAGCCACACACTTAGAAATCCTCTATCAGGATTGTTAACTGAACTCAATCTTACTATTAAAATCCAACCTTGAGTTCTCACAGTAGTCTTTCCTGAACACTACAAGGTCACCTCTAAATATGAAGGACTTATGTGTGGAAGAGAATTCTAGAACTGAATGTTTAGGAAAAAGCAATATGCATGCAAAACTACCAACTATTCTATCTCCTGGATGCTGTTCAACCGACATCAACCCTACTCCTCCATTGCCTCTAGCACCTGGCACAGCAGTTCAACTACTGAGTGCTCCAGATCTGGAAGAAACAGTCCATCCCTGTCATCTAAGCAAAAGACACCCCAGCAGAGGCAATGGTAGGAAAGAAGGCAATGGTAGCTAATATCTGGAATGGGGTCATTGTTTCCTATTCTCTGGATTGGACAGTTGGAGAAGACAGAAAGCTACTCTAGAAGAAGTTAAGCATGTCTCCTACACTCCCTTAGCTCTCAAGTACCTTCTCCTCAGGACCTTGCACCTGTGACCTGCTCTCTCTGCCCCCTCTGTAACATTCGCCTGGTGTGTCTTACACACGTGCTTCCATCTTTCCTTCTGCCTGTAAAGGAAGCCACTGACCTTCTCACCTGTGCTTCTATTCCTAACTCAGCACAGCAGCTGGCACAGGACGGCCTTTTGACATGTTTTTGACATGCTTGTTAGAGAATAATATGAAGTCTGTCACTGACTACCATTACCAGTCCCAACTGGATTCACCTCCTATTCAGTATCTCAACTCTGGTGAAAAACCAGTCAGAAAAGGCGGGGCTGAGCTTTCTTTTTTTTCTTTCCAGGTATATAGCTGCCCTTTGAAGTGGTGCTCTTTGGATGACCAGCCCCTCATCATGCCATGGGTATAACTGCCCCCCACCAGGCTGGCAGGCCCACCATACAGGAAAAGTTCACCTGTCCCCTCAGACTGCCATTTCAGTGCACAGTCCTCTTTGGCGACCATGCCAAGGCTTCCTTGCAAACAATGCACAAACTGTATGAGAGTGCTCCTCACTCAGCACGCTCAATATTTGCGTGCATGGCCATACCACACTCTGATATCCAACACTATCTCATATCTGCTCACATTCACTCTCAACTTGGCTGAAAGCTGAACAAGTACAGACACTAAGTATACCTCCCCTCACTGAATCCCAGCCCAATACTTAGCACAAGGCAGGCATCCAACAGCTAACTATAAACAATCTCTAGTTCTGTTTGTTAGAAAAACACCTCCGAGGAGCTAGTGTGCAGGGACAGGCCCACTGCTGCTATAAGAGCACATGGCGCTTACGAACTGCCCCTCTTAAGCACACAGCAACACTAGGAGTCTTAGAAGTCAAACAACAGAGATGCATGCGCTAGTGGCCCACTGGCAGCTGATCCAAGCTAATGAACTCAGATACTTAAGATCCCACCAAACCTTTCAGTTGTGTGGCTATAGATGTGATTTCAAAGACCTGATTTAGATGACCCTTCCTTCTCCTTTCTGCCCATACTAGAAGCACCTGTGAATGTGGCATTCCTGACTTTCTGACAGCAATCCTCCAGCTGCCTCTGCACTTGCTGTCCTGCCTACCTACCTGCTTCCCACTCCCACAAGAAGCTGAACAGTTGAGGCCAAGACCCTTCTTTACTGTGATGGCATAGCAAGTGCAGTCAACGCCTGGCCCCAAAGTAGCTGTTGGGGTAGCATTTAGATCCTTGGTATTCGGTATCTATCGTTCATAAGCCAGTATCAAAATCTACATCCTAACTTTCAGTACTTTAAATATGTTTCCATAGCAACTGGGTCAAGTGCTCCTTATAATAGTGGGGAAGGCAAGCCCTACCTTGAGTGGGTTCCACCCACTAAAATACTTCACAATCATTAGCTTTTGTTCCTATGTGTGAAGCAAGAGACTGCAGCAGTTGTCTTTCTCTAACAACCTCTTTAAGAACTAACTAGTAATAACAATAAAATGTCCACCTTCAAACAAACACTAACTAGGGCATCCATTAAACAAAGGATAGAGTCTCATGGTATTAAAGTATATATGAGGACAGTGTAACTGCCTTACTACTGTATTTCAGATCCTGCCCCAAAAAAACCCAAACAAATACCGTTCATCATGGCATTTTACTTTTAAATGAGCACCGCTTACTTCTGAAAACTGACCTTTTATTAAAGAAGACAGCCCCAGAAGTTCTCTCAGGGAGAGATGGGAAAAGAGAGCTCTCAGGGCTCATTTTAAGCATGACACGAACAGGCAAAAGAGACTGCTGTACTAACTCAACAAGCATAACACAGAGAAAATATGGATTTTCAGCCTTTTGATATTTGATTTCTTGAGATGGAATCTCACTCTGTGACCCAGGCTGGCTTGGAATCCTCCTGCCTCAGCCACAAATGCTGTGGCGGCAGCTACTTGTGACTAATTTTTCATTTTTAAGTTGGTTGGGAGTACTTACTGACTCCTATGATATACATTTTTAATTTCTACACATCGGTACATATTTTAAAAGAGGTGGGTTCGTTCTTTCCATCTACTCTTTTTACCCCTAACTATCGAATCAATATTGACAGCATCCTGAAGCTCCAGGCGGAGGTGCGAATGCCTGAGTCACTACCACATTCCCTTACGGTTCTGCAATGTGAACAACGATCATAGCCAAGGAGAACCAGTAGGTAAGGAGCAGGCCACAGACTACAGGATCACAAAGTGGAGGGCCCATGGAGAGCTAAATCTTACAGAAAGAGGTCTCAACTAAAACTTACATCAAGTTCTCAAAGCTATTAACCATCTTTCTCTAATCTTACCATTGCAGGAAACACTGTTAAGCCTTTTCTATTAAACACTTTAAAACTTATGTTTATGACTGCAACACAGTGTGCAAGGAAACTGACACAGTGTGGGAGGAAAGTGTAACACAGTGTACAGGCAAACTGACACAGTGTGCAAGGAATGCAAGAGAGCACCTGCTAGGAGAGCAGGTAGGCGCAGGATGGGTTAGTCCTGAGGAAAAGGGTGGTTAAAGGACAAAGAAGAGTAGGAGGAGAGGACACTGGGAGAGGAAGAGCATTCACCATCTCACAATCCTCAAAGCTCAAGTAACAGGAAGCTCCAACAAAGAAGAAATGTTACACTCTAAAATACCTGTCAAGTGATGGAAGAGTGAGCAGCACACATGGTTTCAGTCACTTGCTATGAAAGACAGCAATATTTCTTTTAGCACACAATGTTTAATTAGAAACATTACAAAGTTCATGACCAAATGAAATGAAATCCAATTGCTAATATGTAAGACCTACCAATTTGAAAAGTGATTATAAATTCATGAAATGTGGCTGCATTTGTTTAATTAAAAATACACTTGTAATTCTAAAAGTAGACAGAATGAGTGAACTGGTCTCACTTTTGAGACACAAAAATTCTAAGCAATGTCTTATCTGCATATGACCCTTGATTATTTCCTCAAGTCCTTGATAGAGAAAATGGCTCTGCCCCCAAACAGAATTAGCATCTACTGAGTGGTACCTACAAAGAACAGGAGCAGAATGCTGCCATCCTCTAATAGAAGAATGGCCAAACCAGGGTTTACTAACTCCAGAGACTGGGGACCTGGTCCTGCCACCGTTGCCGGCCAGCTTCCTACCACTGTTCCCACTGCTGCCCAGTTCTTCAAAAAAAAAAAAAAAAAAAAATTACAAGCTTGAGAGATGAGGATATGGGCTCAGTTGGAAGAGGATTTGCCCAGCACACGAGTCCCTTGTCAGGACTAAGAACACAAACTAGGAATGGCTCACACCTGTAATCACCTGGGATGAGGTGTAAGGACTCAGGTTCTGCAAGCACCCTGGGTAACAGGAGAACCAGTCTCTACGGAAACAAACATCAGGTTTGAATTTTTTTCATTCTGAGACTCAAACTGTCAAGAGAGCAGCTTTTTCTTGAATAAGACTCAAATCGTTTTTCCTCTTTAAAAGACAAGCTAAAATAACAATACATTCCTTGCCTTTATGACCATCGAAAATAAATCCTCTAGGTTTTCCTCCTGTTCTTCCTTTGTATTGACCAGGGGTTATTTTAGTGCCTCTCTGAAAATGGCTTTTACATATATTTTAGAAGCCCTAAATACAGTACCTTGAGAATGGAGAGGGATCTGGCCTTCTGAAAGGGACATGAGAAGATGGTGTTAAAGTAATTCTGGTATTACTTTGCCTATAATCTGAAACGAGTCCTTTTAATGATGAAGATATTTTTTAGTTTTTTAACTAAGAATTTCTACTGGTCAAGAAATAACTTGTTAGAGTCAATACTAACTGAGATGTCCTTGGTGCTATGCTGAAAGAAGTCCTTATAAAAAAACAAAAACAAAAACAAAACAATTTTCCTCCTATTCAATATCTTGCCAGCCACACAGCTAAGTAAGTATTGTTTCCAACACAGCTACCATGTGTCTTGGTCATTGTTCTATTACTGCAAAGAGACACCATAACCAAGGCAAGTTTATAAAGGAAAGTCATGGGGCTGGCTTACAGTTTCAGAGGTTTAGTCCATTATCATCATGACAGGAAGCATGGCAACATGCAGGCAGATACTGGGGCAGTAAATGAGAGCTTTACATCCTGATCAGCATGCAAAGAGGCAGAGAGGCAGAGAGGCAGACGCAGACTCAGACTCAGAATCAGACTCCAGACTCACACTCAGACTGGTTGCATGAGCTCTTGAAACTTCAATGCCCACCCCCTAATGACACACTTCCTCCAAAAAGGTCTCCTAATTCTTCTAATCCTATCCTTCTTCCATTCCCTGGTGACTACAAATTCATAGGCGCCTATGGGGCCATTCTTATTTAAACCACTACACCATGATCACTACTAACAGTCTCAACAGAAATAAAAAGTAGTTTTGCCCCTCAGAACAGAGGAAACATTGGCTGTATGCAGAAGTACTCTTGGCATATTCTAATTAATTTTCATTATACAACATATTAAGAGAAAGGCCTGTAGCCAAGGTAAAATAAACTCAAACAACTAATATTGGATTTGGCAATAGATTAACTCTCAAATCAACAAGACCTTGGATATTGCTTCTCCAAAGGTCTTGACATCTGCTCCTCACTAGGTAAAGATTCAATGGGCTTGCTCACCATAACAATCAAAGCACAGTGGCCATGGGACAGTGGGACACACCTCAGCTGTCTGCCATGACTTCTCTGAACCTCAAAACCATTATATTAAGGAGGTTAACAGTTTAACTTAAAAAAAAAATTAAAGGGGGTTGGAGATTTAGCTCAGTGGTAGAGCGCTTGCCTAGCAAGCGCAAGGCCCTGGGTTCGGTCCCCACTCCGAAAAAAAAGAAAAAAAAATTAAAGAACCATACTTTACTCTTAAAATTAAAAAAAATTTAGTAAAAGAGAAATTATTAAAATGACATAGACATTCAATAAACAGGGGAAAGAGAACAGAAGCAGAAAGATTAATGAAATGGAAAACATAAAAAATTAAAAGCTGGTTCTTTGGCTGAGGTATGTGCATACGGTGCTGGCTTTAACTCTAAGATCCAAGTGGGGGTTGGAGGGAGGCAGAAGAGGGGAAGAAAATGGAAAGGAATGAGGATGGACAGGGAAACGGGAAGATAAAAACGTACAGAAAAGAGAAAAGGAGGGAGGTAGAAAGGGGATGGAAAAAGAAAGTTCCTGAAAAGGTTAATGGTATTGATAAATTTCCAATCAGAGTAATCAGGAAAGGTGGGTGGCTACTGTAAGACAATGACAAAGGTGAAATCATCACAGACACAATAAACAAGAAAGGGATTAAGATAATATTGGTAAAACTTGATGCCAATAAATACAACAACCAGACAGAAAAGGACAAATCCTAAAAAGATGCCACCAAGAAGAGAAAACCCAAAGAGCAGATAAAAATCCAAATGACCCTACAGCCCTAAGAAAACAGAAGCAGTCATCAAAGTGTCCCAAGCAAAAAAGCTCATGGCTAGATGGTTTCAGCCCAGAAGTCTATCAGACTTTCAATGGGCTAATACCAATACTCCTCAAATTATTCCACAAAAATACAAACATAAGGCACTTTGCCAAATTAATTTTATGAGGCCACAATCACCCTGATACCTTTACCACACAAAGACCCAACAAAGAATTTCAGACTAATTTCCTTTAGAACATGTATACATAAATGCTCAATAAAATACTCACAAACAGAATACGAGAGCACATCAAAAAGATCATCCACTATAATGAAGTAAGCATCATCCCAGAGATACAGTGATGGTTCAACATATAAAAATCTGTCAATGTAATCTACCATATAAATAAACAAAGAAAAAAAATTGCATTATCATCTCATTTGATTCTGAATTAGCCTTTGACAAACCTAACACCCCTTCAGGAAAAGTCTTACAGAAATCAGGATACAAGGTACATACCTAAACATAATAAAAGCAGTCTCCAGCAAGCTGATAGACAACATCAAATTAAATGGAGAGAAACTTAAACTAATCCCACTAAAATCAAGGACAAGACAAGGCTGCCCACTCTTTCTGTATGTAGGATGATGTCACAGGTGAGGCAGGCACAAGATAGAAGGAGGCCTGTCATTGGGCGAGAAGGAAGGATGGGCGGGAGAAGTTTGAAGGAAGAGGAGGAGACTAGAAGAGAAAGGAAGAGACAGGAGGGAGATGAGAGAGGAGAGAGAGAGAGAAGCCGTGGCAGGACGATGGAGGCTAATGTAAAGATTCCACTCTGTGTATTTACAGGTTGTTATTAATGTTCCTAAGGGATGGATAGTACTGGGCCTTATATGTTTAGGTAGGCAATTATATCTTATCAATTGAATCTAAAGTTATTGTGTTGTGTGTCTTTTATGTGACAGTTTGAGTGTAAGAAAGTGTGTGGCGGCAGGAGACACTGGGCCACCGAGGATTTGGGATGTGTTTCTGCCAAGATATCTTGGGGCACTGAGGTGCTGGACCTAGCGGGATAAAAGACATCTTACTTTTTTTATTTTTTTTATTTTTACAACAACATCTGTATCTATTCAATTTAGTACAAGGGGATGAAGGGGATACCAATTGAAAAGGATAAAGTCAAAGCATCACCATTTGCAAATGATATGATAGTATACATAATTGACTCCAAAAATTCTACCAGGGAACTCATACGGCTTGGTAGGATTAACATCCTAAGAAGGGCCATCCTACCAAAAGCAATCTACAGATTCAATGTAATCCCCATTAAAATTCCAAAACAGTTCTTTACAAACCTTGAAAGAACCATACTCCATATGGAAAAACCAAAAAGCTCAGGATAGTTAATAAAATGATAGTAATAAGAGACCATCTGGAGACATCTCCATCCCTGATTTCCAGCTGTACTACAGAGAAATAGTAACAAACAAACAAAACAAACTGCATGGTATTGGCATAAAAGCAGGCTGATCAATGGAATGGAATAAAACCAACAAACAAAGAAAACAGAAGGAAATCCACACACCTGTGGACACCCATTTTGGGTTTGTTTGTTTGTTTGTTTGTTTGTTTGTTTTTTTAATAAAGAAGCCAGAACTACGCACTGGAAAAAAAGAAAGCATCTTTAACAATGGTGCTGGTCTCCCTATATGTCTGCATGTAGAATAATGCAAAAAGATCCATATCTATCACCCTGAACAAAACTCAAGCCTAAGTTGATCAAGGAACTCAAAATCAGATATATCAATAGATATATCAATAGAAGAGAACGTGTGGAATGGTCTTGAACACATAGCACAGGAGACACCTTCCTGAACAGAACACCAATAGCACAGGCACTAAGATCAACAATTGATAAATGGGACCTCATGAAACTGAAAAGCTTTTCTAAGGCAAAGGTCAAAACGGCAGCTTACAGAATAGGAAAAGATCTTTACCAACCTCACATTTGAGAGAGGATTGTTATCCAAAATATATAAAGAACTCAATAAACTAGACACCAACAAACCAAATAATCCAATTAAAAAGGGGATTACAGATCAAAATGGAGAGTTCTCAATAGAGGGAACTCTAATGGCCGAAAGCACTTAAAAGAAATGTTCAACACCCTTAGCCATCAGGGAAATGCAAATCAAAATGAGTCTGAAATTCCTTCTCATACCTGCAGGATGGCTAGGATCCAATCTCCAGTGGCAGCTCACCCTGGTGAGGATGAGGAGAAAAGGGAACACTTCTCTACTGCTGGTGGGAGTGCACACTTGTGCAGCTACTGAGGGAATCGATATGGCAGTTTCTCAGAAAATTAGGAATCCATCGACCTCAAGACCCAGCTATACTACTCCTGGGCATATACCCAAAGGATACTCCATCCTACCACAAAGACACTTGCTCGACTATGTTCATAGCAACTTTATTTGTAATAGCTAGAAACTGGAAACAACCTAGATGCCCCTCAACTGATCAATGTATAAAGAAAATGTGGTACACTCACACAATAGAGTATTACTCAGCAATAAAAACAATGGCATTATGAAATTCGCAGGCAAGTAGATAGAGATGGAAAAGATCATCCTGAGTGAAGTAACCCAGACCCAGAAAGACAAACGTGGTATGTACTTGGGGTAATTTTTGCAGCAGACATCTAAGAGGCATCTGGGTCAATTTTAGATCCAGCAGCACCCATCTTCCCAGACTTTTCCAGAGATCCTGAAACTATGAGAATGCTGTCACCACCCAAAAGTCTGGGATCAACAGTTTTTGCGGGGCAGTAACCTCAGATAAGATGTCTAGGAATCAGGGGTTGGGAATTTAGCTCAGTGGTAGAGCGTTTGCCTAGTAAGCACAAGGCCCTGGGTTCGGTTCTCAGCTCCGGAAAAAAAAAAAAGAAAAAAGAAAAGAAAAAAAAAAAAAAAAAAAGATGTCTAGGTATCAAAGTCTCCACCAGAACAAAGGCCTGGTCTTTGCTCCCGCATGTCCATGACTCAGCAGAGAAGGGTCCTGCTGAGAAAGCCCTAAGAGTCCTGACCTAGAAGATTAGGCTACAGCTAGAGTGTGGTGTTGGTTGTATCCAGTGGAGAGAAGGATAGGGAAAAGGAGTGGTCACCAATTCCCATATGGCTGGGTAGGGGATCCAACTCCCTCAGGTCAGGGCACCAGCTGTTAAGAGGCAGGGTAGGCCAGAGACCCCTGATAGAACCAAAAATGAGTGGCTCCCCCCAAAAAAGTCAGTGAAATTGATTTCTAATGCTATTCTGCTGTACTCATAGACTTGCATCTAGCCCTATTGTCAACAGGGAGGCTTTATCCAGCAACTGATGGAAACAGATACAGACACCCAAAGCCAAACACTAGTAGGAGCTTGGGGAATCCTGCACAATAGGGGAAGAAAAACTGTAGGAGTCACAGAAGTCAAGGACACCAGAAGAAAACCCACAGAATCAACTAATCTGAGCCCATAAGGGCTCACAGAGACTGAACTGCCAACAGGAAGCCTGATGGGACTGAGCTAGACTCTCTGAACACATGGTACAGTTGTATAGCATGGTCTTCCTATGGGCCTCCTATACCGCTGGAATAGGAGCTGACTAGCCTTTGGGACTCTTTCCTCCTACTAGGTTGCCTTGTCTAGCCTTAATAAAAAGGAATGTAGGCATACATTTTTCTCAACCTACTTTAATAAGGGTTCAACCTCTCCTCTAGCCCACCACCTATGAGAAGTAGTAGAAGAGAAAAGTTATTAGGCTGTGGGGGAAGTGGACCTATTTAGCAATAGTTCTTTGGGGGAGAGCTCAATCTTCTTTGTCAGCAGTTCAGACCTGTAGTAAACATCAAATACAATCAGCAGCAGCTTCAGTCCAGTCTTCTTGGCAGACAGACACCACACACAAACCAGCAGCTCTAGTTCAATCATGAAGAAACCACAAGGCTCACCAACTGGTCCAAGATAAGGCTGGGAAGCCTCAGGAACCTCACAAGAAGTTCTTTGGTGAGTTTCTCTCTGGCATCACCACAAGCGGAGCTTAACAACTCAATGTAAGGCAAACCTATACATGCATGTTGTTAGCAAAGACAGCAAAGTGGAGCAAAGGAAATGAATGTTCCATCCCCACTGTCTGTGGGGTCATATTCATATTCCTTCATCAAGAGTCCTTCCACGTGTCTGCTTTAGGAAAACATCCTTTCCCCTGTGTCTGCTTCAGGAAAACAGTCTTCCATGTGTCTACTTTAGCAAGACATCCTTTTACCTGTGTGCCCTAGCAAAACATCATTGGACATAACTGACTACCCAAAGAAACAAGAAGTTTCCACTTGAGAGGAAGTGCCTAGTCTTACTGGAACATGATATGTCATGGCTGGTGGATATTCATAGAGGCCTGCACTTTCTGAAGAGAAACAGAGGAGTGGATGGGGGTTGGGGTTGTGGGGAGTTGGAAGGGAAGGCCTAGGAGGAGAGGAGTGAGGAGAAACTTCAGATAGGATATAAAATAAAAACAAAACAAAACAACCCCTCCTAAACAGAATTTTAACAAAGTAAACCCAATAGCATGTTAAAAAGATAATACATCATGGCCAAATAGGGCTGATGCTAAGAATGGTTACAGTTGGAAGCTGATATAATTCACAACACTAACAAGCTCAGAAAAGCAAACAAAGAAAAAAACAAATAAAACCCAACCATATGATGATCTCAGCAGATGCAGAGATGATTGATCTACCATGTAATGTAACATTAGCTAAAAGCAATGCACAGCAAGAAGGAGAGAGGACTCAACTTGATAAACAGATGCATAGAACCCCACTGTTCACACCACACCTATGCAGGATGCTTCCTTAAGATTGAGGAAAAGGCAAAGATGTCCACACTCAGTTCTATCCAACATTACACCAGTAGTTCTGCTCAATTCAGTACCACAGTCAAGTTAAGAGTTATGCTCACTTAGTTTTTAACAGGGAGGTGGGGGAGTGGTTGGGAGGGTAGAGGTGGTGTCTTCCCTTGGAGAGATGTAAACAACATCTACCTCCTTTTCTTAATGGTCCAATGACAAACCAAAATACAATTCCACCAAAGGTCAGTCATGGTAATTAGTTTACCATGCTTGCTTACAGAGAGGCACAGACAAGTGACTCCAAGGCAGATTGAATGATGGTTTCCCCATAGCCACATAAAGGAAGCCCCCTTCTCCTTGTTTTCCACAGCCTACATACTCTAGACCCCACCCCACCCCCATCCCCATCCAGAGGTCACACGAAAGCATAGCAGAGTTACATCCAGTTGGCTGGGAGAAGTGGCCAATGAGGAGAGTCTACTGACCCTCTCAATTCCTTGTCCTCAGAGGGAATGTCTGAAGTGCACAGGCCCTGTAGTGACTCAATTTATCAAACAGGCAAAGCTGACTTCATAAAGATGGTGGCAGTGTAAGACTGAACCCCCAGTGAACGGGATGGTTGGGGGGAGGGTGGTAATGGGGGGAGGATAGGGAGGGGAAGCCCATGTAGAAGGGGAGGTGGAGGGGTTAGGGGGATGTTGGCCGGGAAACCGGGAAGGGGAACAACATTTGAAATGTAAATAAGAAATACTTAAGTTAATAAAAAAAAGTAATAAAAAAAAAAAAAAAGATGGTGGCAGTGTGTCTAGGAGGGTGGTGCCTTACAACAATGTCTAGATACAAAAGCTAGTGAAGGGCAGATGTGTAGCAAGGTCCTAGGCTGGAGTCCCCGTAGCAGCAAAAAAAAACCACAGTGAAGCAGACAAGTGTGCAACTCTGAAGTGAGTTCAGTAAGGCTGCCAGATATTAGAACTGGGTACAGCATGGAGCCCAATCTTCATGTTAGCAATGTGTAAACACAGTTGAAATTATTTAAAAAAAATACCATTTAAAAATGAAAATTTATTACAGTATCTGAAAATAAAAAGCTGTCCAATATTTACACTTTATGAGACTGCTCAAAGAAACTAAAGATACTCTATACAAAAGGAAGAGAAATATGTTCAGAGTCCTCAGCAGTACATAAGCTTTCTTCAAATTGCTTCAGATTCATTATTTCAAATTAAGATCCCAGGAGTCTGAGCAAATCCTGAAGCTGAACTAAAGCTTAGTGCACAGGACCTAGAACCTAGAAGAACATGAAGAACTATGCAGAAAGACAAGACTGCAAGGTCAAGATTATGAAGCCACAGCGAGAAAGAATGCTGTACTGAGACTGTTCTAAGAACATCAAGTTGGATGTAGTGGCTCAGACCTGTAATCAGAACACTCTGAAGGCTGAGGCAGGAGGATTACCAATTATGGGGCCTGTCTGGGCCACAGAGTAAAATCCAGTGAAAAACAAAGGAAATGGAAAACAAATACAAAGCACATACATACACATACACACATACATACACACACACACATACACAAACATACACACACACAAACACAAACACACAAACACACACATACACGAACACACAGGAACCCCCCCCCACACACACACAGGAACACACACACAAGCAATGTACACACAGAGGCAGTGCACACACAGAGGCAGTACATACACAGAAGAAGTGCATACAGGGGCAGTGCACACACAGGGACGGTGCACAGAGGTAATTCAGTATGGGAAATTGGCCATTTTAATAAATGATGCTGGGACAGCTAAATATCCATATTCCCTAAAACACATGAACTTTGACTCACATCTTGTCCTGCATACAATACTAACTATGGGCTGGAGCTATAGTCAGAGTCAGAACACCTGCTTAATACATATGAAACATAGCACCACAGACATCAACCACCAAACTACCTATAGCCACACTAGGTGAAACACTTCAAGCTATAAAGCTTCTCCAGGGAACTGTAGGAGGTAACCTCTGTGACCTTGGGCTTGGTAAACAGGTCTTAGATATGATACCCAAAGCACAAGACTTAAAAAAACAAATTGATAAAGTTTACTTCACTGATATCAGAACATCTATTCTTGCTAAGACAATATAAAGACAAGTCAGATTGGGATAAAATATTTCAAATCATGATTCTGATTAAAAACCTGTTTCTACAATTCTCAAAACTAAGAGAACTATCCAAATAAGTAAACACATAAAATTATATGACACTTTATCAAAGAATGACAAACACAAGAAAATACGTTCAACCTTTAGTCACTGGAAAAATACAAACTAAAGCCACAATGGAGGATCATTGTGTAAGAATGGCTAAAAGGAAAAAGAACTGCTCCTAGCAAGGTGCTGACTGACAGAGACTTACAACAGCTTAGTTCTTATGCACTTGGTGGTCAGAATTTAAAAGCAAGCAGCTGCAAGAAACAGGGCCCACCACTTCCCTCCCGGATATGTTAAGAAAAGAGCATGTGCTCATAGTATACAAGTGTTCAGATGCTCACATGTTAAGCAGAGCCAAACTCAGATACATCTGAACAGTAGTGTGCAGTCAGCAGGCACACAGAGCTGGGATACCCACATAACACGATGACACACCCATAATCTCAGAGCATCCCGTGAAGGCAGCAAACAGGATTCTGTTATGTAAACCTGTACGCACATACTGGGGCAATGTACATACATGCAAACACATCTAAAGTTATAGAAATGACATCAGCCGTTGCCTAGAGATAGGCAAAGCACAATGAGGGTGGACTGTAGAGTGGGACCAAAAGCCTTAGGGGAGGACAGATACATTCATTCTCCTTATCTATTGATGGTGCCATCGGCATATAAGTGTATTGGAACTGATTAAACTGCACGTTTGACATGGTCAATTACACTTCAAGAAGAGGCTCAGAGGTGGAGACCAGCACAATGTGAAGCCCTGGGTTCAACCCCCATCACTATTTCTAAAAATATAAAAAATAAATTTAAAAGCATTATGAGTTAGTTGGTGTGCTCAGTAGTTTTGTCAACTTGACACAACTGGCTAGACTGTGGGCGATCTGTGGGACACTTTCCTGACTGCGACTGATTAGTTGGGCCCGCTCACTGTGGCCAGCCCACTCCTGGGCAGGTGCCCTGAGTTGTGTAAGAAAGTAGGGTGTGCAAACCTTGGAAAGCAAGCCTGTAAGCAGTGTCCCTCCTCTGTTCCTCCCTTAGTCCCTACCCTAGCTTCCCTCAAGGAGGGGGTATACAGTACAAACTTAAAAACAAACAAAAACAAAAACAAAAACAAAACCCTTCCTCTCCCAAGTTGGTTTTGGTCAGTGTTTTATCACAACTGGTAAAACAGAAGGTAAGGGTACACTGGAGTTCAGTGGGAAGGGCCTGCCTAGCAACAGGAGGCCCTGTCACATACTAACTACTATTAAAAATAAAGAGGTGCACACCCTTAATCCTAGCATGAGGCCAGCCCGGTCTGCAAAGCAAGTTCCAAGCCAGCCAAAGCTGCACATTAACCCCATCACAGGAAAGGAAGGAAGGAAGGAAGGAAGGAAGGAAGGAAGGAAGGAAGGAAGGAAGGAAGGAAGGAAGGAAGGAAGGAAGGAGAGGGGAGGGGGAGGAGGGAGGGGAGGGGAGGGAGGGAGGAAGGAGGGGAGGGAGGGGGGGAGGGAGGGAGGGGGAGGGGAGGGGGAGGGAGGGAGGGAGGGAGGAGGAAGGAAGGGCAGCTGCCTGAGTTCTGCAGTTCTTTTACCAGCACACTGAGACTTTTGCTGTGGCAAAGTACTAATGTTACTACCTTCAACACACCTTTCCTTTTGACCTTTACATAATGCACAACTGTAAAAGTAAATGACTATTGGGTAAAAAAGTGAACTAATTGGTCTCCCTGGAGTGGTCTGCTGACTGGCTTTGAAGAAAGCCTGAATGTTTAGCTCAGCCATGAACACTGCTCTGTTTACTACGACCCACCCTCTAACAGTTCATTAATTCAGGTAAGCATTCACTACACATGCTCTCTGTGTCTGACATTGTTGAAGTGCTGGACTTCACGCCGCAGGCCCAGGATCACATTACAGAGCTGTTTTGCATCTTCTATTGGATGGACTGAGCTACTGTACTAAGCACACAGTGAAGGAAGGCAGTGGGAAAATGCACAGTAGCCAGCCCAGGCCAGCTACTCTTGTAATGGAGCTAGAAGGCTCTAAAGAGGTCCTTCCTACTTTGACTACAGTAGGCTAACAGTGACTAGACCCAAGGCTTGGAAACTAGTAATAACTGACATTTTCGATTAAGTTCTTAGAGATTACATCAAAGATAATATTCTATACCATACATTTTCATTTCTGTTTTCAGGGGGTATATTTGTGAATTTTCTGGTTTCAGAGAGGCTTTTGCCCTGGCTGGGCTGGTACTCACAATGTAGCCTAGGCTGACACGGAAGAGCAGTTGACAGGCTGCTCACTGGCGGCCTCTTAGCCTTCTGAGTGCTAGGATTACAGATATGTGCCACCTTGGACTTAAAAAAAAAAAATCTCTATTCCTGGTTTTAGAGAATTCTATGCTCTGGATCTAGTACAATAATTGTATTACACAGAAAGTACATGTGCTTTATTTAATATTCAGTAAAGTCCAGAAGACATACATCTTTCAACTGACCAAGAGCATCCATTTGAAAACTACTCTTTTCTGTTCCTTATAGTGATAATGTTTTAAGCTTTTTCTCTAAAAGCACACTGAAGACAGAACCAGTAAGAATGTATTCCTGGAGATAGGAATGTGCTACTAGCAAGCTTCAGGTTCCCTTGGGCAAGGTTCTCCTATTATAAGTAAATGTTTTCAGTTACCTCGGAAATACCATGCTCTAACTTCTCAAAGGAACAACTTTACAAACAGCAAGCTTTCAGTGGCTTTTGCCCAACAGAAGGATTCTCTGCAGCATGTCACATGCACCATGCCCTAAGCTAGCCCCCACATTATCTTCCTGCTCACCTGTCAGTGTTCAGGAAAAATGACAGTCTGGAGTACAGACTCTGTTCTGGGGAGCAGTGGCAGCCGTCAAACAAACAACTAACATGGAAACAACAGGACCTAGAAACTCATTTGACTTTTTTTGGTTTTGTTTTGATTTTAAAATGAAACTATTCTGTATTACATAAAACAGTAACAACAACAAAACATTTTCCGAAAAGGAGAAGCATACAACATATGAAAGATCTAGACTTTCACTTCTTATGTTGTCCTGACTTCTGTCACAGTGGTACAAAGACACCTGCTATGTGAGTGCCATTTAAGTTCCAGAGTGATCTGTGCTTCCACATGACATCTCCACTGTCAAATACAATCCTAATGACATTTTACTTCCAAAGGAAACACTGCTCCATGGCATGGCCCAACCTCTGCTGCCAGCTACTAATCATGTGGCCCTTCACGCACAACAGTCCCATCATCCTCACTATGCTAGGGAGCGCTCTGATGATGGTAACCATGTCATAAGCACTGAGCTACTTCTCATTACTAACAGCTCAGAGGACACCTGTACTGTGTGTGTACTGTGTGCTGAAAATGTAGACTCACCTCACCATGTACACCTACAGTTTAGTTGTCTCAGTGGAGTCAATATTCTGTAATTTGCCTTACTCTTAGCATAGAAGACATGTAATATGACAGCAGGGCTGAATGTATACCTCACTGCATGTTCTAAGGATCTGGAAGCACACAGCCTGTACAACTATATGTAATGAAGCCAGGTCTTTCTGGTAAGATGGCTCAATGGATACAGTGTTTGCTATAAAAGCATGAAGCCTTAACTTTGATTCAAGTACCTCCCCTACCTCCCTGTATACCCCCTTCCTACAAAAAATCAGCTGAGCACGGAGCTGGAAAGGTAGCTCTAGGGTAAAGAGCATTCACTGCTTTTTGCAGAGATCTGGGTCACAAGCAACTGCATCCAGAAAAGGAGCTAGCAGTTCCCAACCTTTTAAGACTTCTGCTGTCTTTGAGATGAAGACAAAAATAGAAATTCAGACCTTACTGCCCAGGAGTAAGAAGGACCTGAACAGCACTATAGCCCCTATGTTCATGGGAAAAGTTCAGACAGCATGAACATGACCTGTTATGGATAAAGCTATAGCAGCTACAAGTGATGTGCTTGAGAAATGTGTATTTACATACTGCGAGTACCCTCCTTCCCTTCCTCTTGTCACCTCCCGCTTATGGGTACTATAGTCTGTTTTAGTTAGGATTTCTATTGCTACAATGAAACACCATAACCAAAAACCAACTTGGGGAGTAAAGAGTTTATCTGGCTTACACTTCCACATTGCTATTCATGCAGGGCAGGAACCTGGAGGCAGGAGCTGATGCAGAGGCCATGGAGGGGTGCTGCTTAAGGGCACCTCGTGGCTTACTCAATCTGCTTTCTTCTAGAACCCAGGACCACCAGCCCAGGGATGGCACCACCCCATTCTGGGCTGGGTCCTCCTCCATCAGTCACTAATTAAGAAAATGCTGTACAGCCTTGCCTACAGTCCAATTTTATGGGAGCATTTTCTCAGTTACGGTTCCCTCAGATAACGCTAGTTTGTATGTCAAATTGACATAAGATTAGCTACCCAACAGCCTAACTTTTCTTCTGTGTCTTTTCTTTTTTGTATTTTTGAAGTGCAATCTTATGTGAACTCAGGTACTGAATCCCTAACTCCCCTTCCTTATCTCCCAAGTGCAGGGACTATATTATTCCATATCCCTGTATTCCTGCAGCCCCCCAACTTAACTCCTACATGCTTGTTAACAAGGTGCCTTGCCTGAAGAACCATCCTGATTACCTTAATGGACATGGGGTGGGGTCCACCCCAATTATGGTTGGCACATTCTAGTAGCAACCCCAATGAAAGATTACAGCACAGGGTAAGTCATTAGCCTTTTTCCTCTTGATCTGCTTTGTGGTTGCTGCTGCTTCCTTCAATGATATCAGAACCAGAGTTCCCAGACTCCCACTGTGGGCTGAGGACCAGGGGCCATCAAGAATCTTCCATTTGGGCAGCAAACTGGGTTTGGTGAAGCACCTAGCCTTATGAACTGGTCAGCTGGCTACTGGGTAGTCAGCCTCTGCAGTGACAGACAGCTACTACGGGATGCCTCCAACTGCTGAGGTGCCCACCTAAAGGATCAAAAAATTACCAGGTTCTTAGTCTCTTAGCTATGGGACAAATGCTACTATTTTAACAGAAGCTGACTTAATAAATATAACATAAAAAATAAGTATTCACGCCACTGCTTCTGTTCCTCTGCTGAACCCTGACTAATACCCATGGCCTACGTTGAGTCTCCAGAACTCATGTAAAGGTGGAGAGAAAGGACTCCGCAAAGCTGTCCTCCACTCATATGCCAGAGCATAGGAATGCACATACATGTACACACACACACACCCTCTTAGTATCATCTACATAAATGTAATGGATACAAGTAAAATAAAACAAAATAAAAAAAATCAACAACTCTCAAGCACGTGTGAAGAGTGGTCTTCCTGTACCAGGTGCACCCAGCAGAGAGCAGCCCTGAGGAGCCAAGGCTCTTTTCAGCAAAGCCTGTGCTTGACATGTCTGGATAAGAGATGTTAACTCATTTACAACACTGGGGCTGTGAAAGTTCTATTTTAAATGACACTACCTTTAAAGAGTTAATTAGTAAAAACCAACACTAACTACTTCTTAAAGGATAACTATCACTTTGGAAAAAGAATAAACTGCACTGTATCAGGTACATTTTGGTTACTTTTTGCAGAAGCTGGTAAGTGTATCTCAAGTCAATAATCTTCCACTGCAGTTCCATAGCTGATTTACAGTGTGAGGTTACAAGGTCTGAAGCACAGGAATTTCCTGTGTGACTACTTAACCTACATGGCAAACTCCATACCTTTATTTATTTATTTGTTTGTTTGTTTATTTGTTTTAAAAAATTTGCCAGTGTATGTAGTACATGCATGTATGTATGCATGTTGGTATGTGTGTGCATGTATGTGAGTTTATCAGACAGGCACATGTGTGTGTAGGCCCAAAGTTAATATCTGGTGTTCTACTCAGTCACTATTTATTGAAGCAATTTATTTATTCTCTCAATTAAAAGCCAGAGCTCCATGATCAGCTACCTCACTTGCCAGTTTGCCCGATTGTCCCTCCCTCCACAGTGCAGATTACAAAAGACGCCACAGCTCTATATGGGTGCTGGGGATCTAAACTCCTCTGCTCCCACTTATGCAGCAAGTGTTTGATCCAATGAGTAATCTCAACTCATAGTTTTGCTTTTTTGAGGTGGGGGTCCCACTCTGTAACTGGGCTGGCCTGGAACTCTTAGTAACCTAGGGTATCCTAGGACACAAAGCAGTCCTGCCTCTGAGTGCTGGGATGACAGGTGAGTCCTGAGCCACCACTCCTGGCCCAGATTACTCTAGAATATACTCTAGAGTACATCCTAGAATGTACTGTTTTCTCAAAGTCTTCGAGTAGCTTTGTAAAAATTCAGCCTATTCAAGGCCTTAATCCACCTGATACAAACTCTAACACAACAAGCATTTACCTATAGTTCAAATAAAATTGATCAGCTATTTTAAAAACAAGTGTAGAATATATCTTATAGTAATTTAAAAGGCTATAACCTGACTTCTTGCCAAGAAATGTCTATTAAAATTACAACTTGATAAGAGCCTGCATTTGCAGCCAAAATTTAAACAATGTTCTATGGTAAAACTAACAAAGAAACAAAGCCAAAACCAAAACCATCCCTGTGAGGCCTGGCTCTTTCTGAAGGGAAATGGAGGACAGGACCTAGGGCCATTGATGGAATGGTGGGATGGTGGAAACTTCTGTGGTATGCACTGACAACAAAAAATAACTTTAAAAACAGTGAAGAGTCAAACAAACAAAACACTAAATAAAAATAGATCTTGTTTCTACTGTAAGGTAAAAAGAAAAGATTTTCGGCAATAAGCAACAACATTAAAAATACAATTGTACCTAGGAAGCGCAAGGCCCTGGGTTCGGTCCCCAGCTCCGAAAAAAAAAACCAAAAAAAAAAAAAAAAAAAACAATTGGCCTTCTTTATCCATCAGCTATGCAGCTATGGATTCAGCCAAGTGCATATACAAGACATCTTTACAAACCCTGTATTTATCCTGTACATTGGCCTCTTTCCCCTAAACTATCCAGTACCACAATTTACACAACATTTACACTATACTGGGTATAGTAAGTAATCTAGAGATCTTTTTAAAGTCGACAGAAGGGGCTGGAGAGAAGGGTTAGCAGTCACCAGACCCCTTATAGCCACCAACTCTAGTTCCTGGAGAGTACCTAGGCCTCATGCATAGATCCTGGCTCACACACAACTAAAAATAAACCTTTAAAGTAAACAGAAGAATGTATATAGGTTAGATGTAAACATTACGGGAGGGCCTTGAACATCTTTCAATTCTGGTACCTACAGGGTGTTTAGAAACAACAGCCATGGAACTTACGGAAGGCTGAATATGTAGATACCAGTAATACCAAGCCATTGGCAGGGTGGTAGGGCCAACACGGTTTCCTCAAAAGCAACACAACTGTATTTTTGCCTCAAAAACACTTTGCCCAAGTAAAAACATAGTATTGCTTATATATGCATTATACATACAAGTATGCTTTTATAAATTTTAAATACTAAAAATAATAGCACACCCGAGCTACCAATGTTTGGTTTTCCTTGATATGGAGAGAAGATGGAGCTGGAAGCAAAGACACTTCCACATTAAATGGCAAACACCAAGGTCAACCCCACCTCCGGACTGCTGTGCAATGGCTATTAAGAGACACAGTCTGCCTTCAGGATGCCAAGGTTTGAAACCTGCAAGTCACTTTATTTTTACATAGATGAAATGAAGCTAACATCTGCTATTTAGAATACAAAATTGAAATCTAAAATATCACCATTAACTACATCCTTAGAGTGAACTTCCAGATTCGGAGGTCCTAAGTTACTAAGAACCCTATTTCATATGTCCATGGTTGATCACGGCACGTTTTCTAAGTGCAATCTGTATCATTCCAAGTGTTTCATAAACATCTTGAGTTTACAGAAGAGATCTGGAAGCAACCAGGGTTCCACTCTTAGACTCAATTATTCTGAAAGGGAAAGTCTCTGTCTCTATTATCTTTATTTCCTAAGTCTAATTTTAGGGAAAAAAATATTTTTAGTTTGACAGGACTGTCAACAGGTAACTAATGACATTAAACATCGGGTAAAACAAAAAGGAAAGAAAAAGAGATGAAGAAAGAACAAACTAGGCACGATGATATTACTTGGACACGGAAATCACAGACTACAAAGTATCTGAACCAGAAATGTCCTTTTGCCATTTAGCTTTTCAACCATCTGGCCTGATGCAGTAACTCCCAAATCTCTGTGTGCTTTCCCCATCCAAGAGAGGCTCAACCTAAAGAACTGCTCCAAACAACTAGCATGTGGCAAGCACAGGATACAGGCTCTAGAGAGGCACTGCGAAGAAAGCATTCTCTAGCTTCTAGCAGTGAAAGAAGTTAAGTCAATTAAACTATTAAGATGTTATACCCAGAAGTGTCTCACCTAGACTACACTGGTCTAAAAGTGTTCAGCTGACATCCTGCATTCTGCTTTGCCCATACTGGAACCTCCTTACTCTTGGGCAAGAAATGGTTTCCAAAGCCACAAACTTGTGAGGTCTCCTTGAGCTGCCCTTTCATGTCAGATCCTGGGCCAGATCCCATTTCCAGAGTGATGTGCACCAGATGAACCTACTGGACACCTCCCTTCTGCTGAGAACTCTGTGGCTAGTGAGGCTCCAGCACATAGGGCACAAACTCAAGGCCATAGTGCTGCTGTGATTCCGGAAATGGCAGCTGGGAGGAAAGGTTCATCCCTCTCTGGCTTTAGTGTTGGCAGCCCTGCCCACTGAGCTGGCCCACTGCTCTTTCCCCAGGGTACCTGCAATCCTCCTGTTCCTACAGCACTGTATTGTTTGTATGACCTTTTCTAGGGATCTTCTAAATAATGACTGAGCTTCCTGTTAACTGCAGCCAGACACCATGACTAGCTCCTCCTTTTCCAGCACTGTACCACTAGCACCCAGCTCAGATCTCACCAGCTCTCAGATACAACCATGCAAGAGCCCAATGGTTATCTTCACACCAGGTCCTAAAGAACAGTAACTACAATGACTGTCTCATCCCTTTTTCTCTGCTAGATACCTCAATGCCCACACCTACTGCTAAGGACAAAATGTGAACTGCACACCAGGACACAGCCATCCCCCACCCCCACCCCCCACAATCAATATTCTCTAGTCAAACAGCTGCAGAGTGTGTTACTGGATTATGCTGGAGCTGAGCTTGAGCTCAGACCTCCCACAAAACATATGGAACCCATTACTAGGAGGAAGATTTCTTTCCTGCAAACGGGAGGAAGCTCAGGCCAAGAGGCTTCCCTTGAGCTTATTCCTAGGCATCAAAGTCATTACATCTAAATCTACGTTTTACTATGACTACACTGAGAAGCTACCTTAGTATAATATTTTTATTTACTCATTGGTAATTGTATGCACCCTGTATTGATCATATTCATTCGATTCTTCTGCTTAACTCTAGCCAGATCCAGCCTCACCTCCCCATTCCCTCCAACTTCATGTCCTCTTTTTCCTATTTTATCAGACAGAGTCCAGTTTGTGCTGCCCATAGATTCCTGGTATTGGGTCATAAGTGGTTCAACCACCATTCCTCTTAAAACAGCACTCTCTCTTCCCCAGAAACCCCTCAGCTGGGGTGGGGAGATCATGGATCCCTCCCCACTCCATACTAAAATGTTGACTGGCTTGATCCTGTGTAGGTAGCCCCAGGTTCTGTGAGCTCCTGAGTACAGGGGTCCCTGTCATGCCCAGAAGACAATATTGCTCGCTAACCTCTAGCTCTTTCAATTTTTCTTCCTACTTGTCTGTGATGTTTGTTGGGGAACAATACAGAGGTTCCATTTGTGGCTAAACACTTCATTGAACCTACTACTGTTAGTCTGCTAAATGGACACAGCATCAAACTTCTCTCTAAATTCAGGTTTTTTTTCCCCATACATTAGTGCATCTGTCAGGATTCATCAACATTTCTTTGGGCAGTGGATGGTGGTTACAGAAACTTACAACTGGTCAAAGAACAAAGTGTCAGTGGAGTACCCTATGCACACAGCTTAACCAAGGCTATCATGGACAGCAGATGCCCTGTGTACAGCACACTCAGCAACAAGGACAAAAACGTCAGTCACTGGAAATAATGACAAGTTCTTGTCCCCACCTAGCCTTAGCATCTGAGCATCTGTGCGCCTCCAGACCCCACCCAAACACACAAATAAAAAGCCACCACCAAAACAAAATAAAACAGAAATTCACAAAAGCATTATTTTTAACAGCTAAGAAGTAGAAATCACCTAAATGTTCACCCAATGATAAAATAATGTATATCCACACAACAGAATGTTACACTGGAGTAAAAATGAGGCTACAATGTAATGAACCTCAATAACATGTTGTACTAGATAGTTTTATGACAACTTGACATAAGCCAGAGTCACGTGAAAAGGGGAAACTTCATTGAGAAAATGCCCCCACCAGATTGGCCTGTAGAAGCCTATGGTGTGTTTTCTTGATTAATGATTGCTGTAGGAGGGCTCAGCTTGCTGTAGGCAGTGCTGCCTGCTGGGCAGGTTGTCCTGGGTTCTGTAAAGCAGCAGGCTAAGTAAGCCTCGAGTAACAAGCCAGTAAGCAGCACCCCTTCATGGCCTCTCCATCAGCTCCTGCCTCCTCCAGGTTCCTGCCCTGCCTGAGTTCCTGTCCTGACCTCACTGAGTAACGGTGTGTGACATAAGAGTTGTAAGCTGAGATAAATGCTTTCCTTCAAGTTGTTCACAGTATTTTATACAGCAACAGAAACCCTAACAAAAAGGGCCATATCCTGAATAACTACATTTATATGATATATCCAGACTAGCTAAATTCCTGAAGACAAAGATTAGTGCTGCCAGGAACAGGACGATGGGGGCCGGAGTTTTGGGGAGAGGGCATTTCTTCATGGAGTGATCACAGTATTCTGGACTTAAGACAGTAGTGACTGGTATAGAACTTTATGAATATGTTAAAGACCACTTTTATGAACATTGTACTATTGAGTTAAATATTAGAAAAACTATTATTTTAAGAATTAATGGCATAGAGGAGTATCATCGTCCCTCTGCTGAGGGATCTGCTTGAAACAGCCTACAACAAAATATCTATCTTCAGAACACACAGCCTGTTCAAATGAGGAAAGGATTTATTTTCCTACCAATAAATCCCTATAGTAACCAGCCATAAAATCAAATCCAAGGTAAACAGAAGCAAAAACAAAGGAGTATACAATCCGTAGTTAACCAGCAGGTACAGGATGGAACCGACTCAAAGCTGCACAAGGAGAAGTGTTCCGAGTGTGCAGCTCGCTTCCTGCTGATCGCAGCGACTTCAACAAGTCTAAGACCTTCTGCCTCATGAGGAGAACATCTGCAGCCTCGGACTGGTAGAATGAGGCAAACAGCATTCTCTCCTCTGACTACAGCAACACCTTGCAGAAGGCCTATTGGTATTTGGCCACTGGGGGCCTTCCACTTCAGAGCATTGCTAAATTAAACAAGTCTATGTTGTACCGAACATAGCCAGACCTCCTGGCAGGCTGAGAGACTTCCACAGGCAATGGTTGAGGATGCAGGAGATCAAGAGAAAACAGCACTGGGAGGATAGAAACGCTTAACCATCATTCTGTTCAAGACTGCAGGCTCTCTACCACAAACACTCTAACCATTCCTAACCTTCTGTGCACATACACATGCAGACAGAAGAGAGGAGCTCAACCATGCTTTTGAAAACCTACTGGCTACATGCCCAAGGATAAGTATCACAACTCACTGTGTCCTTCTATCCGTGCTGAATGAACAGAACAAGGTATGAGAAACAGGGCACAGTGCTAAAGAATGGCCCACCACAGAACATCTTCCTACTCATAACTCAGTGCTATACCCCATGCAAAGCTTGTCCTCAGTTCCCATCGCTGACACCAACCATGCTTCTTCCTGGACCTATCTTCATGGGACAACCACTGACAGACACCCCATGAGGATCATTTATACTGAATGATCTCCCTCCTCTATCCAGCCCCCCGCCATGGTACTGAAGACAAAAAGCCATCAATAAAGCCTCTCAATTGTATTAAATCAGGGCATGACACAAAGCCTTCATTCACCTAACAGGCAGTTAAAAGCACTGCACCGAGACATTTGAAGTGCATATTGTGCAGAACAGTAATTGGTAACCTTTCCCTAAGACTGATGCAATCTGATTATAATTCCCAAGTGTCAGCAGTCAGTTTTTAAGGTAAAAGAAAAAGGAAGTGGGATGGCTTCAAGCACTCAGGGAGGGAGGTGTGGGAGGGTGTCCTTTCCCTCTGACAGCAATTCTCATTTGACTGAAGGCTGCTAGAACAAGTTCAGACTGAAAAGAAATTGTCACATTAGAATTGATTGAACTTACTGGGTTTAACATACACACTTAGCCTTCCCCACCACCTCTCTGAGGACAAGGGAAGATTGTGTGTGAAGCTGTGTCTATCTATGCTATAGATGAAAGGCCAGTTTGCACCATATTCTCAGGTGAACTGTCCAGTCAGCAGCTAGGCTCTGCTGCTGTAGCCTTCTTCTGTCTAGCTCCAGATGAATTTCCATCATGCCACATAAGGCACAGCTTCCAGGGCTGGCAAGGAAGTATAGTTTTCAAGGAGGGAGGATGGAACACAGAGCTGAGGGATATAGGACTTAGAAAATAACTTGTGGCCCAGGCTACTGCTCTCCCCTCCTCCTATTAAAAGCTCTACCTTAAGCTAAGAAGAACGGAAGAAAATGAATCGGACTGACTCTGGGGACCAGCTATTGTCACCACACAACAGTTGGTGTGGTGATTTCCCCCAACACAATTCAGTCTTCTCTCCCTCACTGCAAAGCAGCTTCATCTGGAAAGTTAGCAACCCTGAATACTCAGGCTCAACTTCCCCCCTCTGCCCAACTTTCCATCCAGCAACCCCTGAGCAGGCCAATTTAACTACCTAAACTACCTGCAATGGGGAGAGACGGGTGTCTCCACACCCACTGTGTAAGTGAGCCCTGCAGTCAGCTTGCAGTGCCTCACCAATGCTACTGATTTTGTATTGACATGCATTTACTCCTCACTCCCATAGGTAACTCAGAACTGTTTTCAAGACCGGTAAAACAGGAGATCCAATTGAAAAGGAAAATAGGGGGGTTATTCTATTATTCTCAGTAGGACACCAGGGGTATCAGAGGAGCCTCCTTCATTCAGAACCTACTGCTGCTGTCAAGTCCACCTGGGCTGAACTGTGAGCTATGTATTTTAAAGACCTGTTAGGGTAGACAAGATGGCTCAGCTGGGGAAGAACTTAACCCAGAAGCCTAAAGACCCAACTTCAATCTAGATCTCATGATGAACGGAAAGAATCAACTCCCAAAAGTTGTGATCTGATATTAATATGTGCACTCTCTCCCTCTCTGTGTTTGTCTTTGTTTCTCTCTCGCCTTGAGATGGCACAAATTTAAAATGCAGGTCCCTTGCACACCAAACAACCCCTAGTTTCCACAGCCATGAACACTCTTAAGACAACCACTCATTATGAGAAAGGAAGGTTATGAAGAATTTAAAATGTTTTCAAAGAAAATTTTTAAAATTATAAAAAGACTTACCTCAGTAAAAATATGTATTTTCCTTTCTTACATTCTCTTTCTTAGCACCTTTATTATGAACCTGAAAAAAAAAAGTACAAACACTTTTTTCTTTTTTTTTTTTTTCTTTTTTTTTTTTTTTTTCCAGAGCTGGGGACCGAACCCAGGGCCTTGCGCTTGCTAGGCAAGTGCTCTACCGCTGAGTTAAATCCCCAACCGCCCAAACTACTTTTTCTTGACCATCTACCACATGCCAGCAGGTGATTGATTACAAACAGAGCACTGAAGTCATCAAAAAGGGACCACCACAAAAACAAAACCCTGACAGAAGGGAAAGCTTCTAAATCAGGAATCCACAGATGATGGGAACTTTGCAGCAGGCTAGGGGCTGGGTAAAGAGCTCCTGCTCCAATCAGGACATCCTCAGTGAGTCATCACACTTCTGGAACCATTTTCTTTTGTCTACCAACAGCACACAACTAAGGACACAAGGGTCAAAGGTCACATTATATGACCCAGCCAGGAACTCCTTGGCGTCTTTTGAACATACATGTGAACAAACATTCATGCTTTGTTCTTATGGCTTCTTACAAAGAAGAATTTGCCTCTCACCATACTTCCTAATGTTTGTTATAACTGTCTTCAAGGTGCTAAGAATGTAACAGGTAAGAGAGAAGATGAGCCTTCTACCTTGCAAGACAAAAAGGAAGACTGGAGTTAAGTCTTCCCTCACTTGTTTAACATCTGGTTTGCCTCTATCAGGTGTTTGCTTGGGTGCTAGGCATTCTTCATAGGATGGTCATATCTCTCTGGTTTCCAACATAATTGAGGTATGAATCACCAGCTGAACAAACTACTGGATATGATACTGTTTTTACTGAATGCCATACTTGACTGGCAACAGAACATTCAAGATAGCACCCTAGAAACCCCAGGTCTTTGGGAAATGTCTAGCAGCATCATGGACACAGTGTATTCAAGAGAGGACTAAGTAATGCAAGGCTAGAAAGCAAGAAGGAAGCCTTGAATGCCAGACCACACTTTGTGATCGATTCTCAAATGTACTGATTAGTGAGTATACCAGGGCAAGCCTGTATAATCCCAGCTGGTTGGGAGGCTAAGGCAGGAGGATTACAAACTCAAGGCTTAACTGAACTACACAATGAATTCAAGGTCATTCTGAAAAACTTAGTGAGAGTAGATTCCAGAATTGAACAATAAAAGGAGGGAGAAGCTGAAACTGTAAGCACAGTGGTATGTGCTTCCCTAGCATACAAGGGACCCTGGACTATATCACCACTGCAGCAAAGTCATTTTTTAAAAACGTTGATGACAACAATGCCAACCAACCAGAGCTTCCAGGGACTAAACCACTACCCAAAGCTATACATGGACTGACCCTGGATTCCAACTACATATGTAGCAGAGAATAGCCTTGTTGGGGCACCAGGGGAAGGGGAAGCCCTTGGTCCTACCAAGGTTGGACTCCCCAGTGCGGGGGGGCAAGGGGGGGGAGGTATGGGGGGAATACCGGTATGGGGGGGGGGGAGGGGGAGAATAAGGAGATGTATAGAGGGAACACCTGTATGGGGGAGGGGGAGGGGAGGAAATGGGGGCTTATGGACAGGAAACTAGGAAGGGGAATAATCTTTGAAATGTAAGAAGAAATATATCTAATAAAAAAATTTTTTTTAAAGTTGACCCTTCTCAGTCTAAGATCTAATATTCCTGTGGGTTTTCTCTTATTCACTTTCAAACATGTCAAGGATAGCTGGGTGTGGTGGTGCAAGCCTCTGATCAGAGTACTCGAGAGGCAGAGGCAGGTGGATCTCTGTGAGTTTGAGGCCAGCCTAGTCTACAAAGCAAGTCCAGGGCAACCAGGGATGTTACACAGAGAAACCCTGTCTCGAAAAACAAAACAAAACAAAACAAAAAAAAAAAAAAAACAGAACAAAACCACAAAACAAAACAAAGGTCAGGGTAGGAAAACGAAGTGGTAAGAAGGTGGAGGACGTAAGTTAAGCCTCCCTCAACCTCAAGATGTCTGTCAGTGTCCTCCATGTTGCTCCTTTTATAGATAAACCAATCCCAGCTTGGAAAAGGCTAAACAGACTTTGGAGTCATTTCTTTAATGTGATTTTACTTTTCTTGTAGGAAACAAAGTACAAAGATGGCTCAATATGCACAGCACTGAGTTCCCTGCAGGCTCTGGAGCAAATGCAGTTATTTGCAGAGATGCAGCTGAGTGTGTGACCCCAAATACAAGGCGAAATCCGAAATGGACCAAAGACTGAAGAGTAGATGTAATCCCACAGACACCTTAACAGACATAGGAATGAGAAAGCCTTTCAGGTAGTTCCTCCAAATTCAGGCTCCATAGCAGGCGGACAGAAAGCATGGAAACCTTAAGGGAACGGTGAGGAGCAGCCAGAGCAATGGCTCAGTGCTTAAGAGCACTGGAGCTCTTCCAGAAGATCTGACTTCAAGTCCCAGGACCCACATGGTGGCTCACAACTATTTATAACTCATCCTAGGGGATGTAACACCATCTTCTTCCCTCTGCAGATATTGTATGCTGTGGTACACATTTAGGCACAATATCTATAGACATAAATAAATTGTTTTCTTACAGATTATCTTTCTTTTTTTAATAATGAGGCTGGAGAGTTTGTTCAATGATTAAGAGCATTTGTTGCTCTTGGAGAGGAACCAGGTTCAGTTCCCAACACCCATTTGGTGGTTCACAACCATCTATTACTCCAGTTCCAAGGGATCCAATATGCTCTTCTGACCTCTGCAGGCATGCATATGGAATACATACACACACACACACACACACATACATACATACAGGCAAAACCACTTACATATATAAAATAAAAATCTTTTTAAGAAGGAAAGAAAAAATGTGAGCCTTCTATTTGCCACAGCGCACCAAGGTGAATGAATACCCAGGGACAAGGTGAGGACTGAGACTACAGGAACACAGGGCTAACCTTGGTAACCTATGAAGTGCTAGAAACTAGAAAAGAAAAATGCAAAGGGCATGGACACATGGTTCATAGAAAAATGCAGAGCTGGCAAGATGGTACAGAAGGTAAAGGCTTGCTGTGTGAGCATGAGAACCCAGGTTTGCATCTAGCATGCATGTTTCTACAGTGAGATGGGAAGCTAAGACTGGAGGATACCTGGGAAGTTTGCTGGAGGTAGCCTGGGGTACACAGCAGCAAAACAGAGATTGTCTCAAGTGGAAGGTGAAGACTGATGCCCAAGGTTGTCCTTTGACCTCTACATGCACAGTCCCCAAACAAAAGTGACACAATGCACACATAAATTTGGGCAGTGCATGTGTCTTAGTTAGGATTACCACTGCTGTGATGAAACACTATGATGGAAAGCAAATTAGAGTGAAAAGAACTGATTTGGCTACACTTCCACATCACTGTTCAATTTAGAGAGTCAGACAGGAACTCAAACAGGACAGGAACATGGAGGTAGAAGCTGATGCAGAGGCCATGGAGGAATACTGCTTACCTGCTTGCTCCTCATGGCTTGCTCAGTCTTTCACATAGCACCCAGGACCACCAGCCCAGGGATGGTACTACCTACAGGGGCTGGGCTCTCCCAAATCAGTCACTAATTAAGACAATGCCCTATAGGCTTGCCTGCAACCGGATCTACTGGAGATATTTCCTCATTTGAGGGTCCCTCCTGTTATATGACTTTAGCTTGTGACATAGACCTAGCCAGCACAGCATGTAATCTACAGATGATTTCACAGCCTGTGGAGTATGTTTATGGGTTAAATGGAAACACTATCTCACTGTATAAGACTCAAGCAAAACTGGATTTCATCATCTACACAGAATCCTCTATAGAAACTGGGGAACAACTATACTCGTCTAAGTTCAAAGTGATATAACTCATGGAGAAAGGAAATATTTATGACAATAAAAACACAGCTCACTGGCTCAGCAGCTCCTCTGTGGAAATACATAAACACCCAAGTTTTCACTATGTCATGGTCTGTAAGACTGAAGACAACATGGTTGTCTCCTAGTGGGGCTGGCTAGGCAGACCCAGGACAGAGGATGCCTCGCTATTTAAAAATGTTTTCTGGGGTTGGAGACACCATTGTCTCAGAGGTTAAGAGCACTGGCTGCTCCTGCAAAGGACTAGTTTTGATTCTTTACACTCAGGGTGGCTCACAACCAACTGTGACTCCAGTCTCAAAGACTCTTTAATACCCACCTCTGCCCTCTGAGGTCACTGCATGCATGTGGCACACAGACAAACAAGCAACCAAACACTCATACATATATAAAAATATTAATAGAACTTTTAAAGGGTGTTTTATATACATGAGCATGTAAATTGCTCATGTAACTAATGGAAAGCCAGGGAAGGTAGGCTACGGTACACTGCACTTTCCACAAAGAGAAAGATTACAACCTACTGACATTTGCTTGTATCCATAGAGAGAAATGATGAATGTACTTATAGGAAACAGACAAAGGCTATGGGGGGAACCCAAGAGAATTAGAAACTTGGCTTTCTGGACATGCCCACATTATTTAAGTGTTTGAGTTAGAAGAATACTTTGTTCATATAAAAAGGATTCTTAAATGTTGAAACAATACTCCCACAAAGAGTACTGCCTATAAGTCAGAGTCCAAATTAAATGATTAGTAAATATTTTTCTTAAATTCTATATTGAATGGAAATTTTAGTACAACCATCACAAAGAACTAGCATCTCCCTCCCAGTCCAGCAAAGCATGTGATGATGTTAAAAGTCTCTGGAGCAGCAGCCGCAGCTATGGCTTGGTAAAATGCAAAATGTCCCCTTACCTACCCAGACTCCAGTGGTGGCCAGTTGTCCTGGGGATACATGCTTTACTCTGCTGCTGCTTCTGTTTTCATGTGTATGTGATGCGCATTGTGTATACATGCATGTGTGTGTGTGTGTGTGTGTGTGTGTGCGTGCGCGTGCGCACAGATGCATACAGAAGCCTCAGGTAGATGCCAGGAATCATCCACAATTTCTCTTTCACCTTATTCATCAAGGCAGGTTCTCTCAATCAAACCCAGTGCTCACTGACATGGCCTGTCTCACTAGTCAGCTTGCTCTGCATGTGCCAGCTCTGAGTTCCAAGGCTGAAATTATAGGTGGACCATCACACCCACCCAACATTTACCTGGCCCTTCAGTCCTCAGGCTTGTGTCCTAAGCACTAACTATGGAGCCATCTCCACAGTCCCTCATCTGGCACTTCCCCAGGCTAAGCTCACATTTGTCTGCATGACAAATGAGCCCCGGGGCCTTATGAAGAGCTGCTAGCTGGGGATCACCAAATACAAAAAGCAAAGAAATGAAGTCCACCTGGGGACAAGGTGCTCAAGCAGTTGTGCAGTTGGATTTCCTGTGAGCCCACCCTGGTGTCACATGGCTCAGACACCAAGAGACAGCTTTCCATACACAGGGCCTGCTTCCTACAGTCAGTGTTTTCAAACACATTTCTTACAAAGCAGTAATAACTGAGAATCACTGAGATTAATCTAAGCACGACCCATGTGAGAAAGGTATAAAGAAAAGGATAAATTTTGCAGAATGGAAAAGCAAATGAAGCAGCAGATCAAAATAACTCATATTCACCTAATGCTGCAGAGGCCACTGCCCAACATGAGGCTTTCTGAACAACATTTTAAAGAAAATCACAGTTCTGAGAGTGACTCTGATTTCTAAATCTTCGGTATAAAGAAATCACGATGGAAGGACCTAGAAAAGTGAGAGGCTTCATTTTGCAAGTTATTCTTTGGATTCAGTTTTTGTTGTTAGAAATCAACCAATGTGTGAATATGTTTGTATAGTCCCTATTTCCCTGAGATGGCATGATCAAGACACACTCTTAATTCATAATTGATACTTAATTCATTTAAGAACAGGTAGGTTATGCTGGCTGGTCCTATGTCAACTTGACACAAGCTGAAGTAATATGAGAAGAGAGAGCCTCAACTGAGTTTAGCTGTGTACAAGCCTGGGCTGCATGTTCTTGACTGGTGACTGCTGTGGGAGGCCCAGCAGTACCACCCCTAGGAAGGTGGTCCTGGTCTTTGTAAGCAAGCAGGATGAACAAGCTAGTAAGCAGTGTTCCTTCAAGGCCTCTACAACAGCTCTTCTTCCAGATTCCTGCACTGAGTACCTACTCTGGCTTTCTAAAATGATGGACTGATTTGGAAGTGTAAGCAAAATAAGCCCTCTTCTTCCCTTCTTCTTTTGGTCATGATGTTTACCATGACAGAGAAATCCTAACTAGAACAGGAGTGTTTTTTAAAATAATGATTAATAAAAACAACCAAAACAATTGGCTTTTTTTTTATCCTGGGTCTGGATAGTGTTTGCTTAACAAAGTAAGATTGAATTACTTTAATTTAGATGAATTTTCAACTCACAGGGATTCATTGTATCTATGGCTAGACAACTTTAAATGTAGCATCCTATTTTCACAAGTCTTTATTTAGATGTTAATTTCCACAGTGCCTTTTTAAAGTAACAAGCAATACAGAATAAACGTTCTATAGCAAGAAGCAACTTATATTTAAAGGAAAAAAAGGCAAAAATAAACTTTTTCAGATTTAAAATTTGAAATTTACTGCTGTAGCTACAAATGGACTGAGCTGAACTTTTCTTGATTTGTTTTTTTCTTCTAGCATCGAGAAGTTTCCAATGAAGGCAAGTTTGTTTGTGAGCCAACCTCTAGAACTGCTTAGATAGGTAATTTTAGTTTTCACTTTTGAGCACATCTGTATTTTCCAAATGCACTACTATCACTAAGTAGAAAAGGCCTCAGGCCACACTGACTGGTACTCAATGACACTCCCAGCTACCTATCACCATTCATGAGGCTACAGACACTTCCAGCTCCATTCTCACCTCATACTGCTTAGCAGTTCCAGTGTGACCAACATTTCCAACAAGGATTCCCACCAAAGAGAAACAGCTGCAGATGAACAGGAACCAACCCTGGCTCTTGAGAGCCAGAGATAATCCATTTAAGAGTCGCTAGCCAAAGAGGCAGCCTTTTTATGCATCAGACTCACAGAGAGAATTTTATTTTTACTTGCCAGTGAAAAGTGTATTAGATTCTGCTGTTATAATTAGCTAGATAGTGGAGCATGTGCTTTACATAGTGGTTCTCAAGAGGGCAGAACTGTCCCCAGGGCACATTGTTAGTTACTGAAGAGACTCCTAGATGGCAGCGGAAAGCACCTGCAGTGTTTTGGGCCCAGGATCTAGAGCCATCTAACACATGGGCGGTAGAAGTGATGATCAAGGCTACTCTGACCCATAAGCTGTTTACTACAGATTAACATTGCTTTAGGATTCAATATTGAACCATTTGGCAAGTTACTCTGGGAAACACCCACCACCCTGCCCCAATTATGTAGGCCAATGTGGTGAGGGAAAAGGGAACTATGTGAACTTTCACACAGCACATTACACCTGAATCCACCAGGTGCACATGGAGCCCTTACTGCCAAGTGCAACAATTTCAGTCTTCTATTTCCTTATTGCCAACGATAAGCATTAGGGATTCAGTGTACTCCCTTAAATGTTGAGAACTCAGACTTTGTATTGGTTACAATGTAGCCTGGAATACAGCATCTCTGGAGGGCTGTATTATCTGAGCCTAGCCTGAGACAGGCTGTGATTTATCTTGAATGCTGTCAGTCAGCCTATGTTGTTTTTCTCATTAGCAACAATTACCCCAAGTAACACGGTTTTATCTCAAGTCCCAATCTTTGTTCCTGACTTTGAGACACACAGTCCCACAAGTACATGTGCCCATACGTGTGTGTGTGTGTGTGTGTGTGTGTGTGTGTGTGTGTGTGTGTGTGTGATTTATCTTGAATGCTGTCAGTCAATGTTGTTTTTCCAAACAATTACCCCAAGTAACACGGTTTTATCTCAAGTCCCAATCTTTGTTCCTGACTTTGAGACACACAGTCCCACAAGTACATGTGCCCATACGTGTGTGTGTGTGTGTGTGTGTGTGTGTGTGTTGTGTGTGTGTGTGTGTGTGTGTGCGCGCGCGCGCGCTCAACCAAACATACTCACTAGCCCCAGGGTCCGTGGCATTACGTCCTACCTAGCAGGGCGGCGTCTGGGCTGTACTAACGTCACAGCACGTATCTTGCCCTTTATTTCTTCTTCACATCTAAAGGAGAGCACTCCACTGGCCTTGGATCATGTATATGAAGATATATTATTTATGAACTTCGTGTCAGGGTGACAAACGTTTGCCACAGAAGCAAGAGGCCTTGATTTTGAACTTCACAACTATTTTCATCTGAAGAGTGCGATCTCGTGCGTCAGACAAGAATCAAACTTTTCGGTTTCTTTGCCTAAGGCAAGCCTTGGGCTACCCTCCCGACCTGAGACCCCCAAGCCCAGCGCACCCCCTCCTCATTCTCATACCGCCTCTGCTCACACACAGGGCCAAAGGATGGCTTCTGAACATTGAGAACTAGGGAACTTTCAGGGACAAAACAAAAGCGGTGGAAAACTTTCTCCCTGGAAACATGGGACGCTGCGGCTGCGTGCAATTTCAGGAGGGCTTGCAGACACACCCTCTGCAGCCCCGCAGGGACCACAGGAAAAGCCGCGAGCAGGGCTGGCTGGGGAGGAGGATGGTAGTTGAATCCCGGACTTGGGCCGTCCCCATCCCACCATGTCCCGGTCGAGTGGCTTCGGCCAGGGCGCTGCACCTCACTGCAGTTCCAGCGTGGGAGCGCGCAAGCAAAGCGCCTGGTACCAAGCCAAGGCTGCCCGGGAAGATCGGGCCGCTGCCGCACACAGGGAACCCCGACCAGGGAAACCCGGAGTCCGTGGCCCGGAGATCGCGGCCGCCCCGCCCCGCCCCGCGCGAGTCCCGGGACAGCGCGCACCCGGCGGCGCAGCAGCAGCCTCGAGGGGCCACCGAGGACGCGGACCTTCCGTCCGCCCCTCTCCCAGAGCCCGGCCTTGCCCTCCACAGCCCTCCCCTGCCTCAGCCCCAACAGCCGCCTCTCGCCCGTTCGCCGCTCACCTCCCCGGCCGCCGCCGCCGCCGCTGCCGCTGCCGCCGCCGCCGCTGCAGCTACTACCAGATCTCGCGATACTTCGCTCCGCCCCGTGCTTACCCTCCTCCCGCCTGAACGCGGCGGGCGCGGATCCCGTCCTGGAAGATCCAGGTACCGTCGTGCGGACACCAGGTGGTTTACACGCTGCTTCTCTTCTCACCCCGCATACGCCCGCGCTCCTAACCCGGAAAAGCGAAAGCCCAGGTGCGAGGCCTCTATCACCGCGCTCTCACCTGGCTGGCCCGGAGCGCATGCGCAGCCGGGCTGCGGACCTAGGAGCTCCTTGCTTGCTGGTTAAGCTCTGGCTGCGCCCACAGTAAGATGCGTCTGCAACCCGTAGCAAGCTCACAGTTCATGCTGCCCCACTAAGTGCATTCTTGCCGCCTTCCATTCCAGAAGGAGATCACAGTGGACGAGCAGACCGGCCTGTGGAGTAGGTGCATCTCTGATGCCCCACCCGCGCCTGTAGGATGCCCTCCTCTTGAGCCCTGCCTCACTCCCCACCCCTCAAGAGTTCTCCAGAAAGGAGGAGGTGACCCTGGCACGTGGTCTGTTGCAACCCAGCTTTATGCAACTAGACAATAGAATTCTTTTCACACTTTCACCAACTCCATAGAGCCCTAAAAGTAAAATATGTGCTAAAACAGTGAGAGAACCCAGGATAGAATGGATCATGGACATAGAACCAAAGCATACGTGGACTTAGGTTAGCGATTCTCCACCACAGGGGTCACATATCAGATCATTCACGTTAAGATTCATAGCAGTAGCAAACTAATTTTGGTTGGGGGTCACCACATGAAGAACTATATTAAAGGATCCTGGCATTAGAAAGGTTGAGAAGTACTGCATTACTGTGTGACTTATTCCCAAAAGAAAACTTAGAGTAATTGCTTCTAAGGAAGAGAGGCTGGCATAGTGGGATAAATCAAAATGGGTATCATAACCTCCTGTCTTAGTTAGGGTTTTACTGCTGTGAACAGACACCATGACCAAGGCAACTCTTTTTTTTTTTTTTTTTTTTGGTTCTTTTTTTCAGAGCTGGGGACCGAACCCAGGGCCTTGCGCTTCCTAGGCAAGCGCTCTACCACTGAGCTAAATCCCCAACCCCGACCAAGGCAACTCTTATAAGGACAACATTTAATTGGGGCTGGCTTACAGGTTCAGAGGTTCAGTCCATTATCATCAAGGCAGGAACATGGCAGCATCTGGGCAGATGTGATGCAGAAAGAGCTGAGAGTGCTACATCTTCATCTGAAGGCTGCTAGGAGAAGACTGGCTTCCAGGCAGCTAGGATGAGGCTCTTAAAGCCCACGCCCACAATGACACACCTACTTCAACAGAGCCACACCTTCTAATAGTGCCACTCCCTGGGCTGAACATTTACAAACCATCACACCTCCCAAGCCTGCAATGAAGAAAATACCCATATGGTCATAGTGTCTAGGACCTGGCATTGCCTTGTGAGAAAGTCTTTATCTTAGTTTGGGTTTCTATTGTGGTGACAATTATGGCAGCTCTTTTGTTTTGTTTTGTTTTGTTTTGTTTTTTCCGGAGCTGAGGACCGAACCCAGGGCCTTGCCCATGGCAACTCTTATAAAGGAAATCATTTAGTTGGAACTGGCTTACAGTTCAGAGGTTTAGTCCAGTACAGTCACAATGGGAAGCAAGGCAGAGTGTGGGCAGGCACGGTGTTATCAAGACAGCTAAGAGTTCTACATCTCAAGCAGCAGGAAGAGAGAATAAGCCACTGAACCTGGCTTGAGCCTTTGAAACCTCAAAGCCCACCTCAATGACACACTTCCTCCAAGGCCACACCTCCTAAGAGTACCACACCCTGTGGGCCTATGGGGCCCATTTTTATTCAGTCTTGTTTTGTATATTCCTGTGAGCTGGCCCCTCTGTGACAACTTCTGCAGAATCAAGAGCCTGGAAGGTTCTAGCTCATCCCTGCAAACTGCACTGAGGCCTGCTAAGCTAGCTCATCCTGACAATCTTGGGTCAGCAAATGTGGGCCCACATCAACCTTTCTAACTTATGCTGCCTGGAAACCACTCCTCTTACAGAGACTGAGCATATGGATGCTGAATGTGACAACACAGCTCAACAAAATAGGGTATGGATGAAGAAAGGAGATCCCATCCAACTGGCAGCCACTGGTTCAAGCACTGTTCGTTAGCTTGGTCAGTTTTCCCAGAGTCCCCTAGAGGCAGGTTCTCCAGGGAAAGAACCAATAGATACCCAATAGATGCATGAGAGGATTTTTCATGGAGGCTAAGACCCACTATATGCTGCCAGCAAGACTAGCAACCATGGAAATCTGTGACATAAGTCAGTCTAAGTCCAAAGACCTGAGAGCCAGAATTACTGAGGATATAGCTCTCAGTTTTAGGCTGAAGGCCCAAGAAAATGCAAGGGGTTGGAAGGGAATTGGCCTAAGTCTCAGAGTCTGAGAATCAGAGTGTTTGAAGTTCTCCTGGTGAAGACCAGAAGACTGGTGCCTCTGACCCTAGAGGATTGTACAAGTTTGTCTTCAGCTCTCAAGGCCTACTCGGCCCACTGACTCAAATCCGTTCCCGGCTTGCCTCACATTGTCACACACCTCAGTGGAAGTGGGTGTTGTTTCTTTTTCACAGATGAATACAGAAAGAGTCTAGAAGATGAGTGGACTTGCCTAAGGACACACAATTGGTAAGTGGCCATTAGGAATCCCATTCTAGGTCACTGACTCCAAACCTACAAAACCACTTTGGTTTCCTACATAGTACATGCCTATTGTATGTAAAGGCATGTACTATGTACTGCCAATACTAGCCAACCAGTTCTATCGCTGGGATCCACATGGTGGAAGGAGAGAATTGACCCTCACAAGTTGTCCTCTGACCTCCCACCCTACAAATTCCCTGAGATCAAGATTTCAACCTAAAGTTCCATGCTTCTGAGTGGACCATACTGTCAGTGGTCTCATAGAAAATAAGGGGATAAATAGATTTTGAAGGATGAACTAAGGTAATATATGTGGTGCATATGTAAAAGTACATTACACAGAGTGGGGCACTCTTACATGAGGAAAGAACTCTGTAATATCTGTGTCATTCCTCTTTTTCCAGTGTAAACTCCAAATCATATCGGAGGATGTGCCTGGGTGTGCAACCACAAGCACTTTCTAACACAATGGGGAAAAACACGAAACTATAGTGGTCTCACATAATCCAGACCGTCCTTGAATCCACCACAGAGTAGAAAATGAACTTGACGGTCCTCTGCCTCTACCTCCTGAGTGCTGGGATTATGAGTTAAGTGCCCACAGTTGATTTGTGGGATGTTGGGGAGTGAATCTAGAGTTGCATACAGAGTGGGGAAGAGCTCTGCCATTGACCTGCACTCCCAGAACAGTACATGTCCTGGTCATGGAAGAAACTGTCCTCCAGAGCTTTCCCAGCTTCCTATAAGAGGAGCCATGTTTTGTTTCTTTGTTTTGTCTTTTGTTTTTACTTGTTTTTAAGGCTCTCCCCCGCTTATATAGGAAAATCTACTCAGACAGTTTAAAATATCTTACTCTAGAAGTCACTAGAGGGAAAGCAGACACACACTTGTGTGTGCACACACACAGAACCCACACACACACTCCTGTGCAGGAAGCAAACAAGGGCAAAGGAAAGACTAATAAAGCTGAAACTTGTAACAAAGTTGTGGCGGGACTGGGATTAACATTGGTGACAATGTGAACAGAGAGATGGTTTATAGGGACTGTCTATCACATTGTCACTACCAAATTCAGGTTTCTATCCTGATACAAGCTGTGTCTCTTGTTTCCATCAACAGCCTGTTACCGAACTGACCCTCAGAAGAAGTAGCAACAAGGGCATCTTTGTTTGACTACTAACATGGGAAGTGACAACTACATGTGTGGTCTTAAAGGGCCATGGTACACAGTATATGGTATCATTAAAGATGTAAGGTATCAAAATGTCTTTTGATGCACACAGGACATTATAAATACCAGTAATAGGGTTTGCTTAATGCCCCCCAAAAAACACTTTAAGCAGTAATTGAAAAGTATTGTGTAAATAGCTGTGAATGAGACCATCATTTCGTGTTCTAGAAGGATGGAAGGAGGGGTCGATAAGAACAAATGAACCCCCTAAAAAGGGGTTGGGGCGATAGATGACTCAATGGTTAGAGCTCTTGCCTGTACCAGTGTGAGGACCAGAATTCAAATCCTCAGGATCCACATAAAGTCTGGCACAGTAGCCAACATTTGTAATCCCAGCGTTCTTATAGCCAGATGGGAGGAAGAGACCAGTAAATGGCTGGAAACTCAGGACCAGCTATCCTGTCATACCTGGTTTTCTCTCCCCTCCCTCCTCTTCTCCTCCTCCTCCTCCTCCTCCTCCTCCTCCTCCTTCTCCTCCTCCTCCTCCTCCTCCTCCTCCTCCTCCTCCTCCTCCTCCTCTCTCTCTCTCTCTCTCTCTCTCTCTCTCACACACACACACTGTTTTTTTTTTTTAATAGCTGGAAGGGTAGGGGAAAAACATGATTGAAATGAGTTCTTAAGGATACACTAGAGATAGTAGGTGTCTTAGTTAGCGTTCTCTTGCTGTGAAGAGACACCATGACCAGGGCAAATCTTATAAAATAAAGAATTTAATGGGGGGGCTTACAGTTTAGAGGGTTGGTCCATGATCATCATGGTGGGGGTATGGCAGAAGGGAGGTAAGTATGTGCTGGAGCAGTAGCCGAGAGTTTTACATCCTGATAGCAAGTGGAAGACAGAGAGAGCAACCAGGCATGGGCCTCTGAAACCTCAAAGCCACTCTTGGTGACACACCTCCTTCAACAAGGACATATTTTCTAAGGTTCCAAATAGTCTATCAACTGGGGACTAAACTTGCAATTATATATATATATATATATATATATATATATATATATATATATCCATCCATCCATCCCTTGGGAGCCAATATTATTCAAACTTCTGTAGTAGACAAGGTGGAAAGAGAATAGCATTCTAGACAGGGACAACAAGGATCAGCAAGAAATACTGTGGATGGCTGGGAAGACGGCACCTGGGCCTTGGGAAGTATCAGAAGCCATATTTGCAGGCAAGTGTGGTGACACACACCTGGTCCCAGCACTGGGAGCCTGAAACAGGAAGATTTTGTTTTGTTTTTTGTTGTTGTTGTTGTTTTTGTTTTTGTTTTTAGTACTAAGCTAGCTTGAGCTACACAGCCAGATCAGACCCTACTTCAACCACAGAAAGATCTGCACATGCCATGAGCATGTAGAGACACCAGAAAGGAGGTGACTGGACTGAATCAGGAACATCCTCAGAGGTATGTCGGGTCAGCCCAATCTTATTGTTGTGGAGCCCTAGATCTCTGCCTAAGGGTTTGATCAAAGATGGTTTGATCATTTCTGTGCGCTGATAAAAATACTCTGACAAAATGCATCACAGAGAGGAATGTTTATTTGGTTTAGAGTCCATTGTTGTGGAGGAAGTTAGGGACAGGCATCTTAACATCACACCATCTCCACAGTCAGTACCAGAGAGAAGCAAGCACACCCATGCTGCCTCCCTGCTCACTGTCAGCTAGATTTCTCTACTCCACCTCTCAGAGTCTGTCCCAGGAAATGGTACTTACTGCCTTCCTTCAGGGTGGGTCTTCCCACCTCAATTTACAGACAAGACACCCACAACACACCAGACCAACCCACAGGCCATCCCTCAGTAAGACTTTTCTTAGATGATTTTAGGCTGACAGTTAAAAAGCAATCGGCAAAGACAGGTCACCTGTAATAAACAGACATTGCATCTGTGGGCAAGGAAATGTCCCAGGACCAATTCTGGCATCTCATAGTCAACCTTTAGATGCAAAGTGTCCACCTCCTTGCTACCAGGACAAAGGACATGATGTCTCCTGTCAGCTACTAGTCCCACAGAGGCTGTACCTTTATATGAAACTCATCCGTTGACGTTGGTGCCAGCAGAGCAGCAGCCCTGATTGGATGCTGACGACAGCAGTGGTAGCAGCCAGGGTGAGCCCCTGACACCCAGGACTTGGACATGGTAGAGGGCTGCCAGCCCATCTTTCAGTGGTGGTTGGTGAGTTCACCAAGTCAGACCTACAGTGTGCTCTGGGGCACTATTCTTAGAAGCTTAATGGAGAGGTCCCCTCCTCCAGTGCCTCTATGGGCCCCTAACATCTTTCACCCTTTCACCTTTCAGCTTAAAGCAGCTAGGATTTCTACTCAAAAACTCTGACCCTACAGAGACCAAAGCAAGCTGGAGCCTGGAAGACTTGAAGGACATGTTTGTTGACTGCAGGGCAAAAGCAACTTTCTCCACTATAACTGAGCATCTCTTGGAAGTCAGCAGCCTCTGTGCTCACTAGTGCTTTGCCTATGTGGGATGGGAGGCATCAAGGCAGAGAACAGAAAAGCCACAATACCTTGGCTTCTTGGTGACATCAGCACACTGCTGGGAGGGCTCTAGCTCTGGACAGTCCCATCACTGAACTAATAACCAGCTCATGTGGTTTCTATCCCCAGCAACCCAAGCATTCACACTGTACAAGAAAAAGGCAATGATTTCTGGGGTGTAGACACGCACATACCCAGCCATGCCTAAGCTGCTCTGACTGCCGTGCATGCTCTGTATGCATCTGTTCTCTCCATCAGCCTTATCCACATCAACCCTGTTGGGATACACACATTTCATTCTGTAAAGTATACCCTCTCCCTGCTCCTCCCTGCCCTTTGATGGGCAAAGTGATCTTCTGCCTCGATTCACACAACTGCTAAGTTGGGAAGCTGAAGGATGCCCAGATTCCAGGCTTTTATCCACTGTGTTTAATGGCATTGCTACCCAACCTCATTACATTACAAAGTAGAATCTGTAGCTTTGAACCAGCTCCCTCGCTTTGCTGTAGAGGACAAATCCAGCTTGGTCTCTTACTCTCTGTTCATGATCATACTTTCTGTTGTGTTTTGTTTATTTGAAACAGGGTCTCATGTAGCCAAGGCCAACCTCAGAGAGCTCCTGATCTTTTTGCCTCTACTGCCCAAGTACTAGGATTGTGGGTATATTACAGGTGCTCACCACACAAGTCTTCAGGCCCACTCTGAAATGAAGTTGACAGGACCACCTTCTTGGAAGCTGCTTATCATCGGTGCTGCTTAACAAAGGTGCTTAGCTCCCCACTATGTCAGTGCATACATGATGGAACTTCTGGTTCTCTTGGTCAGGTCACAGTCTGGTCAAAGATTGTAAATAGAGGGAGAATGCAACAGTTTCTGATACAAAATATTAAAAGCTAGAATGAGACAGGGTTCTATCTGTCCAGCAGAGCAGTGCTCTGGACAGTGGTGGCTCTGCCAAGCAGAGTCCCCAGCCCACACAATATGAGTTAAGCATGAGCGCTCTGGTTCTAAGCCATCTAGAACTGGGCCTTGATGGATATCCTAGTGTGCATTGGTCTGTCTCACTGACTGTTTTCTCCTCCACAGGTATTAGTCTTGTATTTATGAATTCATTTCAACTGAGGAAATGATGTTTTAAATGGCATCTGTACTGAGGGGAGAACCTAAGTGAGCAGCATGGCAATTCTTTATATCACGTTTACTCTGTAGTGTATTAAAGCAATCCAAAAATGCCTAGTCTACTGAAAGTTACAAATACTGTGTGCAAATATTATGTCGTCTTGCTTTTTAATATCCCATTGTGTATATGTTATATGCACGTGTGTATGTTATATGCACATGTGTGTATGTTATATGCACATGTGTGTGTGAATGTGTTTGCATATGTGTGAGTACATGTGTGGGCATGTGCACGTGGAAGCCTGAGGCAATGTCTCAGTCAGACCCAGAGCTGGTTGATATGTATAGTCTTGATGCCCAGCTTGATCTCGGGAGCCCCTGTGTCCACTTTTATGTAGGTTTTGGGGATCTAAACCCTGGTCCTTACTTCTGGCTGATACACTAACCACTTAGCAATTTCCCCTGCTCTTTTATGCCTTTTATATAAACAATTTGAGCATCCATGATTTGGAAATCCCTGGGGACCCTGGATCTTTAGGAATGACTGTCACGTGCAATGTGATTCTTTCCACTGACTCAAAGTGTTCTGCCTAGCTGGACTGTATGAAAGCTTAGACCGAAGCCCTGAAACTTCTAGGGCCAGCCTCCTACCACTGTCAAGCTGAGATTCCTACTCAGCTGTGGTCCATCCCTGCAAGTCTAGAACCTGATTTCTACTCTTGAGTGCCACATGGACTGAGTAAACAGAGATGCAGAATTAAATTATCATAGGAACAGGGCAAGCATCTGAAAGACACAACATGAAGTAGGAACATACAGGCACTTTATAAGTAACAAAGACTTGCAGGTGGGACAAAGTCACTGGCAAAATCAGTTACCAAAGGGATGACAAGGTACACAGGTTACCAACCTAAGATGGAGTATTACTTGTGTCTGCTTTCCAGATGCATAGCTACTTTGCACTAGGCCCTTATCTCTTTAGCTGTAGTTACTTAATGCTTTCCCCTTGAACCCTACATTACACCGAACAACATCCACACTTTGGCTCCCCCTCCGGGATCAGTCTGGTGTGTCTCACTACCCAGCCTGCAGAATCCCTGGCCAGATCCTTGAAGGCTGGGTAGTACTGTGACCATGCCCCCCTGGGTGGTCCTGACCCTGCCACTTAGGTGCTTCAGTCATCAGGTGCATTAGGTGCAAATGTAGGGGGTGAGCAGAGCCTTGTCACATGTCTCAGTTATGTGACAAACATTAAGAACATTAGCCTGGGCTACCTCAGCACTTGGTTCAGTGAAACCAAAGCTTTGGGTCTCCATGAAATGGTTATTGAGCAAGCATGAGGACCTGAGTTCGGATCCCCAGTGACCATGTGAAAAGATGGACATCGAGGAACACATCTATAATCCCAGTACTCAGGAGGCAGCAGGCAGAAACACCTCCAGTACCTGCTCACTGACCACTGAGCTTGTTTCATGACAGAGTCTGTCTCAGAAAACAAGGTGGGAAGCAAATGAGGAAGACGTGATGCCCACATCTGGCCCCTCACGCTTGTGCACAGACATTAGTATGCACATGGGACACTAATGCACTTTTAAGCCTGACTACCTACATGACAGACATTTCTAATGAGACAGGTCACAGTGAATATTAACCCAAGGCCATTCGGAGTTTTCTTCCAGCGCTTCCCACCCGTGGCTTTGTGGCCACTGTGTAGTCTCTGAACCTCCGTTCCTCTGATGTAAACTGGTATTAGAAGACAGCACTTGCCTCATACAGTGTGAATCCAGGAAGACACCAACTCAAGAACATTGCCAAGCTATGAAGAAGGCAGTGAGATCCCAGCCACCTTCACGTCATGACTGCTTCCTTGTCTCAGCTGTAACCACTGCTCACATGTCCCTGAGGACATCACCCTGGATGTGACTCACCACATCCTCTGTCCCTTCCTGCCAACTGAAAGTAGCTTTGCTAAACATTCCTTTCAAAGATGGAGAGTGTTCTTGGAACTCTCCACATGAGTTCTACATTGTCTCAGGAAAGTTCAGGGTACAAGCAATGATTCAGACACCCCGTCCCCCACAGGAAGTCCCAGTGGGTCCTTGGGAAGTTTATGCCTGGTGACATTCTCTCCAGACTTCCTAGAGTCAGCTAAGAAAATATTCACTCACCCTAGTCTCTTTCTTTTGTGCCTTGCCATCTGGCTGTGGCATGGCAGGGGTTTGAAGTCTATTCCTGGTAGAAGCGGAGGGTCAGGGTCCAGGCATCATTGATAACATGACAATGCATGTACATGGTGTTCCTTTCTTATTTCTAGTAAAGGCTTAAAGAAGTGGGCCTCTTGGTCTGCAATACCAAAACCTTCAGGCAAGCAGTTCTCAACCCGTGGATCTCAACCCCTTTGGAAAACACAGATTATACCAGGATTCATAACAGTAGCAAAATTAGTCATGAAGCAGCAACGAAACACTTTTATGATTGGGGTCACCACAGCGTGAGAAACTGTATTAAAGAGGTGCAACGTTAGGAAGGCTGGGAGCCATTGCTGTAGGCCATCAGAGAGAAAGCACCTTCTGGCTGCTTTCCCTAACTTTCCCACATCTGGGAATATGGTGAGCACCATTTGGATTTTTTGGTGGAAGCATTTTTTGAGGTTTCATGTTGAATACAGCTATGTTGTTATGAAAGGATGGAAGCCAGGCTATCTGCCCAGCACCACCACCTCTCCCCTACCCCACACATGCCCAATGTGTTAGAAACCAAGGGACCTCAGAGAAGGGACAACAAAGTCCTACACAACAACAATAACAACAACAACAATGATGATGACGACAATTGTAAGCTTGGTTTTCTTGATGGAAATTTTTTGGAGGACCCAGCTATGAAAGGTTGCCACTGGGACTCTGAGGTGAAAAATCACAGGTATAAGGATGGAAATAAAATAGCTGTTCTCCTAGGAGGAGATGAGAGCAGACATAATATAAGGGGTGGTGACAAGTGCCTTTAGGAGAGAAGCCAGGGGCCAAAATGAAAAGCTACTGTTGGGAGCTAGAAAGATGGCTCAGTAGTTAAGAGCACCGACTGCTCTTCCAGAGGTCCTGAGTTCAAATCCCAGCAACCACATGGTGGCTCATAACCATCTGTAATGAGATCCAATGCCCTCTTCTGGTGTGTATGAAGACAGCCACAGTGTACTTACATATAATAAATAAGTATATCTTGAAAGAAAGAAAGAGAAAGAGAAAAGAAGGAAGGAAGGAAGAAGGGAAGGAAGGAAGGAAGGAAGGAAGGAAGGAAGGAAGAAAGAAAGAAAGAAAGAAAGAAAGAAAGAAAGAAAGAAAGAAAGAAAGAAAGAAAGAGAAGCTATGTTGCAGGGATCTCAAAGGACCCTGGAGGAAACAGGCCCCTCCTTCCTTCTCAGTACTGCGTTGACGTGGAGCTGCTCAGATGCACTCCATTTCCATCTGAGTCATTTGCCTGGCTGACCCTCCTGCACCCACGCTCAGTGCTTCCTGCAGAAGGAAGACCAAGCAAGCATCAGCTTCCAACAAGGTCTGGCACTCCAAGTTGTACTCTGGGGTCAAGCCATGTGGTGAGTAGAGAGAAAGGGGGAAGCGGGAGAGGGAATGCTTTTCACAACTCTGTCAAGATTTAAGTAGTATTCCTTCAATTGGAAGGAAATTTTACCTCACAATTACAAAGAAAGAAAACATTAAGTCCTAGTGGCAAAGGGTCCCAAACTGTAATGCTGAACGATACATTTCACCAAATCTCAGTTTCTAAATGCTATCCAGGGAAAGGAACAAGGATTCCAGAGGACGGGAGGCACTTGAAAGGATCCAGGAAGGAGGACAATGACCAAATCTAGGATGGTTTCAGCCACAAAACAATGGTAGTGTTGGATTCTAAGTCATACAATGCCACAGATGCCACCAATCCATATGGATAGGAATCAGGAAGGGGGAGGAAGTGATTCTTTTTTTTTTTTTTTTAAGGAGGACTTATAATTAGCAAATGAGGAAGAAACGAAAGAATCAGAACAGTCCCTGTTGACCACAGCATTAATTTCTAAGAATGAAGCCTTTGAACCAAACAGGCACCACGTTAATCAAGTGATTCAGGTTACAATCACCACTAATAAGCCATACCAGGGCTGCATGCTTAGCACAGTTTACAGCCCTTGCTGACCATCCATATGGTTGATAAGCACATTTCTTCAGTTTCCTAAAAACATTATGAACCTGAAAATTGAATATTCAAAAGCTGGTAATAGAAGGAGGGCACTAGCGGGATGTGGTAGAGAGGCCCAGAGTCCCAGGACTCCTGAGCTAAGGCAGGAAGGTTGCAAGTCTGAAGCGAGTATGTGCTGCATACATGGTATGACTGTCTAAAGAAAGAAAAGAAGGAAGGAAGGAAGGAAGGAAGGAAGGAAGGAAGGAAGGAAGGAAGGAAGAGAGAGAAGAAAAGAAATCCCCAAATCACAGCAGAGCAGCACAAAGTAAAGCACTTTGGAACTATCTACACCTTGTGCTGAAGCTTTCAAAGGGGACCTTCATTCAGCACCATGTATGTAGTGGTGTGCTAAACTCCGAAGATACGAAGTTGAACACATAGGCATCCTCCCTAAGGACTCACCTAGGAAAATGGACTAAATGGAAGAACAAGGATTCAAGAGCTGGCTCTGTCTTTATGAGCACGATTGTTGCTCTCTCAGAGGATCAGAGTTTGGTTCCCAGCACCTATGTTGGGTGGCTTACAACTGCTGTGACTCCAGATCAAGGGGGGATATGATGTTCCTTTTGACTTTCGCAGGCACCAGCATTAACATGTGCACATATACAAAGACATGCATAGACACAAAAATAAAAATGGAATCTTTCAGAAAATAAAGGAAGGGACCAGAGAGATGCTCAGAAGCTAAGAGCTCTGACTGTTTTTCCAGACAACCTGGACTCAGTTCCTAGCACCCACATGGAAGCTCACGACTGTCTGCAACCCCAATTCCAGGGGTTCTGACGCCATCTTCTGGCCTCTGCATGCGTGTGGCACACATATATACATTCAGACAAAACACCCATACACATAAAATAAATCAGTTTTTTAAAAAAATACCTAAGTAGAGAAAATCCAGAACTGTGAACTACGGCAGATGCAGGAAGTCAGCAGGAAGGCCTGGGAAATTTCTGAACTGGTGACACTAAGACTTGAGCGTTTGAACAGGAATGAGCTGAATCAACCCAGAGATAAATGTGAGAATGCCAGGCAGGTGGGCAGTTCTCAGGAAAGACTTAGGTGTGTATCTTAATTCATTTTCTGTTGCTACAAGCGAATGCTAGAATCTGGGAGATTTATAAAGTAAAACATTTTGCTTAGCTTCACAGTTTTGAAGACTAAAAGTTCAGAATCAGGCAGCCCCATTTGTTCTGCCTCTTGTAAGAGCCTGTCTCGGTGTGTCGCATGTGATGGAGGACACCTTGATGGGGCTATATTCAGTAGGAAGAGGGAGGTCACATGTTGTGACAGAAAGCTATATGAAACCATGGAGGCCAGTTACGGTCTCTCTCTCTCTCTCTCTCTCTCTCTCTCTCTCTCTCTCTCTCTCTCTCTCTCTCTCTCTCTCTCTCTCTCTCTCTCTCTCTCTCTCTCTCTCTCTGTGTGTGTGTGTGTGTGTGTAAGCCAGAAGTTGACATCTGCTCTTCCTCAGCTTTGAGATATAGTCTCTCAGTATTCGTGAAGCTGGACTGTCTGGCCAGCAAGCTCCAGAGCTCCTGATTCCTCAGTGCTACAAATACAGGTACCGGGTGTTGGGAATCCAGACTCAGGTCTCCATGCTTATACAACAAGAACGTTACTGACTGAGCCATCTCCCCAGCCCCACCCTCGACCTCAAGCCTTGCTCTCTTTTATATATAGCAATTTACACTCTCAGGGACAACCTGGGCTCCTGTCAGAACTACACATTTCTCCTCAGAGTATCCCGAGAGAGCCATTGTCTTAGGTTCCTCTCACTAGCTCCCACCTCTTACAGGTCCCTCCATCTCAACAGTGCCCTTCTGGGGACCGAACTTCTGGGGTGTGAGCTTTTAGGGGACAAACTCAGACTCTACCAAAAACAGCAATGCATTTGAAGAGATGTAGTGCCCATCACTATGAACAATGGGCTTTAAGTTGACTTATGTATTTGCCGGTACTGCCACATTTCCAACATCTTTCCAACGAGCCCTTCAGGTATAGGAGAAGGAAACAGGCCTTCAACATGTGGAACAAGGAACATCGTGATTATGGCTTTATCTTCAGTCTAAGAGCTGGCATGCCTCATCGACGGGAAACAAGCCTCCCTGTTGTTTGCCTGCTCTCACAGAATCTTGTGGGAGCAGAATAGGAGCAGGCAGAACTTGGGCATGAGGCATACGGAGGGAAATCCAGAGCAGGATCAAAGTAAGAAGGGTAAAAAAAATGACCAGTTTTAATGTTAACAAAAATGGAGGAGGATATTTTGAGAAACATTGTAGAAGTCAAGAGAGTAAGAATGTTCAGGGGGCTTAAAAGGAAGATTCTTAATATTTCACTTTACCTTGACAATTCTTTTACTTATTTTCTTTTGAGGCAGACAATGAAAATGTAACACAGACTGGTCTTGAACTTGTAACCATGTCCCTTCTGTCTCCTGAGTGCTGGGATTACAGTAGCATATGGACCTGATTTATCACAAGACTCCAGATTTCCAGATCTCATCAAGTTGTCCACACATTCAGGTGTGAGTGTGTGTATGTGTGTGTGTGCATGTGTGTGTGTGTGTGTGTGTGTGTGTATCCATGTGTTTTTGTCTCTTTGAGAGTATGTCTGTATTTATACATAGTTTCACATTTGGGGTTTGTCTACACATCTGCATGTATGTATTTATGCATATACACATGTGTATATTGTGTATAAATATACTCTCTCTATCTCCCCCATCCAAGTACAAACCAAGTCTGACTGCTTAGTTCTGATGATCAGACAATATCAGGGTTGTTCAGTGTCATGTGACAGACATAAAATTGCTTATTTGACTTGAGACAAGACCTCATTTGATAATGCAAGATGTCCCGGAACTCTCTATGTACCCCGGACTGGCCCCAAACTGATAGTGGTCCACTTGCCTCAGCCTCTCAAGATCCTAGGATTGCAGACATAAGCCACCATTTATTTATTAGTACTGGGGGTTGAACCTAGAGCCTTACAAGTTGTGAGCAAGTGTTCAACTGCTGAGCAATATCCCAGCTCTGTGTGCATGTCTGCCTCTGTGCGCGTCTTTCCCCTCTGAGTGTGTAGGTGTGTTGCTATGTCTATGGGGGTGTGTGTGTGTGTGTGTGTGTGTGTGTGTATGTGTGTGTCCAGAATGTCTGTATGCCTCTGCCTTTGTGTGTGTGCTGCAAGTCTTTGAAGATTCGGAATCTCAGTGAGAGAGAAGGTAACTGAGTTTCTGCGCATGCCAGAGGGAGGGCAAGGAGTCAACCTAGATAGGAGGGAACAGAGCACTGTTTGGGAATGGAAGGCTCTCAGGATCCAATGACCTCTTTGCGTTGTTGTTGGAATTTCTCCAAGACTGAGAACAGGGTGTGGGTGGAAAGTAAGTCAGTGCTTTCTAGAGACCTCAGAGGGCATGTTGGCACCGGCTTGCATGATTCCTCGCCGTTTCACAGCTGTGGAGACTGAGTCTCACAGGTAATATCTTCATAAGCTGAAGAGGAGCTGCCGAGTGCTGAGCCAGCAGAGGCATCTGGCAGACTGGAGCACACAGAAGGGCAGTGACAGAGTCCCCTCTCTTTCCCGGTTGCTCTCTGTCCGGAGAGTGTCTCTCACACTTTCACACCAGCACTATAGTGTCTCCAGGAAACTGCACAAGCTGGGACATGCTTTCCCACAGAGATGCACCATTCTTGATCCACATACATAGGACATCCACATAGGACTCATGACATAACATTAGCTCCACACCCTGCCCCCAGCAGCTGATCTGCCTGTCCCATCTACATATGTGCGATGCTATGACAGCATGGAGGCCTCACTTCTCTGTTCATTAACATTCAGATTTTGTTATCAACTTTTGAGAAAAAATAGAAGTATCAAATTCATCAGAAACCATTTAATTCTCCTGACCTCCTAAAACTTGGGCATTTGTTATTTGAGAGGCAGAGTCAGGAGGTTTTTACTTGCTTGATTATGAGTGTGTGCATACACATGTGTGTGTGCATACACATATGTGCTTCCAGGTGGTGGGCAGATGGATATGTGTACAAGCATATGGAGGCCAAGGCACAACCCTGAGTGTTACTCCTTAGTAATATCCATCTTTTCTCTTCCTTTGTTCCTTCCTTCCTTCCTTCCTTCCTTCCTTCCTTCCTTCCTTCATTCCTTCATTCCTTCCTTCCTTCTTTTGTCTCACTGGTTTGGAGTTTGTCAGGTAGGCTAGGCAGCTAGCAAGCTGCAAGGAACTGTCTCTGTTTTCCCAGCATTAAGGATTTAAATGCTTGTGTATTGTTGTTGTTGTTGTTTTTAATGTACGGCCTGGGGATCTACCTTGGGTCTTTGTACTTGCAAGGCAAACACTTTTCCCCCTGAGCTATTTCTCGAACTTGTGCCAACCCTGCCTTTAGCTTTTTATTTTGGATAAATGTGAGGCCCGGAGTGGGGGTTAGGTGGAGTTCCCATTTCACATTCCTGAAACCTGCCTTCCACCCTTGCACAGTGTAAACCAGGGATGGTAGTACATGACTGTCATCTGAGTACTGGAGAGGCCAGGGGCAGAAGGTTTACAAGTCTGGGTCATCTTCATCCTCAGTTCTAATGTGTTCTAGGCCAGCCTATTCTACCTGAGGCTGAGGTTCAGCCTCAACAAAAGACAATAAAAAATAAAAAAGGAGCAAAGTTATGAAAGCAGTGCAACGGTTCCTCTTCTGTGCTATAGCTAAGTTTTATACTTTACTGTATTTCTCTTCTCTGGGTGCCTCTCTTCCCATGTTTACTTATTATTTATTTATTTATTTATTTATTATGCAACTATATCTCCATTTAAAAAAAAAAGCATCTGTGGGCAACAAGATGGTGGAGCAGGTAAAAGTGCATGCCTGGAAGCCTAGTGAGCTAGGGTGGATTCCTGGGTCTCAGTGAAAGGAGAGAGCAACTCCCCAGGAGGGTAATCTGGCCTCCACATTTGCACACCCTGGTCATAAGCAGTAATAATACACTATAATTAAACCACTTTTTAAATGAGTTGACAATGACTTGTCAGCAGTGTGGTTTATTCCATTCTTCTGTGTTTGCTAAGAACAGGGACACATCTGACTAGACCCACAGGGTCCTGTAATGCAGATGCCTCCCAGTGACTTAACTCACAGTCCACATGTGGAGCTTGTCAGTGTCCCAGTAAGGGTACCTAAGTAATTTTCGTAACTTTTTCTGATTCAGAATCATACTACATTTACCTGTCTTTTCTTTTAACCTAACTCCTCAGGTCTTCATGATGCTGGTCAAACTGACATTCAGCAACTGTGTAACTGGTTTTTCTTTTATGAGAATTTATCTTCATGCAGTGTTCCTTCTATTTATCAGAAGTCACATTGGTTTGTTATGGTTCACTAGGGGAGCCATAAGTGGTCGTAGTTTTAATTTTACTTTATGTTTTGTTGGTTTTTTGCAGGGGTAGGAATGGAGCCCAGGGGTTCACTTTGTCTTGGTAAGCACCATACCCACAGTCTGTCTTTCCTTCTTCCTTTCTTTTGGTCGTCATTTAAAGAGTGAACTCATTTTTGGAGATGCATTTCGGAGAGGAATGAGGGAGGGGAAGCTAATCCAAGTACATTACACGGTGTATGAAAATATCAAAATGAAACCCATTATTTGACACAATTAATATGTGCTAATGAAAAGAGGAATTAATTAAGAGGAAAATATTAGGGAAAGAGTGTCCCGACAGACATTTAGATCCAGTGCAGGTCTTCTGAGCCTCAGAACCACTGGCATTTGGGACCAGGTCATTCTGTGCTGTGGGTCACCCTGTGCACTGCAAGGAAACAGAAACAGCATGGTTGCTTCTCTCTAATTACAGCAGCAGCAGAATGTGTCTCCAAACATTGCCAAATGTCCCCTGGGAAGCAGAACCACCCACCAAGAGTCAGTGCTCCAGCCAGAAACATGAGCAGAGCCAGTGGCAGCAGGTGGGAGCAGGCACTATGCTCAAGCTTAGCAAGTGTCTCCATCAAGCCTGGCCCCGCACAAGGTCTTGGGGTGAGCAGGACACAGACATTCTAGGAGCTGCCCTGGCATAAAAAGGAGAGGGAAGTAAATAAGGGTTTCCAAGAGGGAAAACCCAAAAGGAAGGTAGTGGGGAGAATTACACCTTCAGCTGCAATCACTTCTCAGAGCACTTGGCCTCCCAGCACTCTGCAGCCCCAATAACATTTTTTATTTTTTAATTTTTTAACATGGTGATTTTTAGAATATATATTTCTGTTTTTTCTTTTTCTTTTACTTTTTTTTATTAACTTGAGTAATTCTTATTTACATTTAGAATGTTATTCCCTTTCCCGGTTTCTGGGCCAACATCCCCTTAGCCCGTCCCCCTCCCCTTCTTTATGGGTGTTCCCTTCTCCATCCTTCCCCCATTACCGTCCTCCCCCCAACAATCACGTTCACTGGGGGTTCAGTCTTGGCAGGACCAAGGGCTTCCCCTTCCACCGGTGCTCTTACTAGGCCATTCATTGCTAACTATGAGGTTGGAGCCCAGGGTCAGTCCATGTATAGTCTTTGGGTAGTGGCTTAGTCCCTGGAAGCTCTGGTTGCTTGGCATTGTTGTACATATGGGGTCTCAAGCCCCTTCAAGCTTTCCAGTTCTTTCTCTGATTACTTCAACGGGAGTCCCGTTCTCAGTTCAGTGGTTTGCTGCTGGCATTCGCCTATGTATTTGCTGTATTCTGGCCTTGTCTCTCAGGAGAGATCTACATCCGGTTCCTGTCAGCCTGTACTTCTTTGCTTCATCCACCTTATCTAGTTTGGTGGCTGTATATGTATGGGCCACATGTGGGGCAGGCTCTGAATGGGCGTTCCTTCTGCCTCTGTTCTAAACTTTGCTTCCCTATTCCCTCTCAAGGGTATACTTGTTCCCCTTTTAAAGAAGGAGTGAAGCATTCGCATTTTGGTCATCCTTCTTGAGTTTCATGTGTTCTGTGCATCCAGGGTAATTTGAGCATTTGGGCTAATATTCACTTATCAATGAGTGCATACCATGTGTGTTTTTCTGCGATTGGTTTACCTCACTCACAATGATATTTTCCAGTTCCATCCATTTGCCTATAAATTTCATAAAGTCATCGTTTTTGATAGCTGAGTAGTATTCCATTGTGTAGATGTACCACATTTTCTGTATCCATTTCTCTGTTGAAGGACATCTGGGTTCTTTCCAGCTTCTGGCTATTATAAATAAGGCTATGAACATAGTGGAGCACGTGTCTTTGTTATATATTGGGGCATCTTTTGGGTATAGGCCCAAGACAGGTATAGCTGGGTCCTCAGGTAGCTCAATGTCCAATTTTCTGAGGAACCTCCAAACTGATTTCCAGAATGGTTGTACCAGTCTGCAATCCCACCAACAATGGAGAAGTGTTCCTCTTTCTCCACATCCTCGCCAGCGTCTGCTGTCACCTGAGTTTTTGATCTTAGCCATTCTCACTGGTGTGAGGTGAAATCTCAGGGTTGTTTTGATTTGCATTTCCCTTATGACTAAAGATGTTGAACATTTCTTTAGGTGTTTCTCAGCCATTCGGCATTCCTCAGCTGTGAATTCTTTGTTTAGCTCTGAACTCCATTTTTTTTTTTTTTGGTTCTTTTTTTCGGAGCTGGGGACCGAACCCAGGGCCTTGTGCTTCCTAGGCAAGCGCTCTACCACTGAGCTAAATCCCCAACCCCTCTGAACTCCATTTTTAATAGGGTTATTTGTCTCCCTGCGGTCTAACTTCTTGAGTTCTTTGTATATTTTGGATATAAGCCCTCTATCAGTTGTAGGATTGGTAAAGATATTTTCCCAATCTGTTGGTTGCCATTTTGTCCTAACCACAGTGTCCTTTGCCTTACAGAAGCTTTGCAGTTTTATGAGATCCCATCTGTCGATTATTGATCTTAGAGCATAAGCCATTGGTGTTTTGTTCAGGAAATTTTCTCCAATGCCCATGTGTTCGAGATGCTTCCCCACTTTTTCTTCTACTAGTTTGAGTGTATTTGGTTTGATGTGGAGGTCCCTGATCCACTTGGACTTAAGCTTTGTACAGGGTGGTAAGCATGGATCGATCTGCATTCTTCTACATGCTGTCCTCCAATTGAACCAGCACCATTTGCTGAAAATACTATCTTTTTTCCATTGGATGGTTTTGGCTCCTTTGTCAAAAATGAAGTGACCGTGGGTGTGTGGGTTCATTTCTGGGCCTTCAATTCTATTCCACTGGTCTATCTGTCTGTCTCTGTACCAATACCATGCAGTTTTTAATCACTATTGCTCTGTAATACTGTTTGAGTTCAGGGATAGTGATTCCCCTGGAAGTCCTTTTATTGTTGAGGATAGTTTTAGCTATCCTGGGTTTTTTGTTATTCCAGATGAATTTGCAAATTGTTCTGTCTAACTCTCTGAAGAATTGGATTGGTATTTTGATGGGGATTGCATTGAATCTGTAGATCGCTTTTGGTAAAATGGCCATTTTTACTATATTAATCCTGCCAATCCATGAGCATGGGAGATCTTTCCATCTTCTGAGATCTTCAATTTCTTTCTTCAGCGGCTTGAAGTTCTTATCATACAGATCTTTCACTTGCTTGGTTAAAGTTACACCGAGGTTTTTAATATTATTTGGGACTATTGTGAAGGGTGTTGTTTCCCTAATGTCTTTCTCAGCTTGTTTCTCTTTTGTGTAGAGGAAGGCTACTGATTTATTTGAGTTAATTTTATACCCAGCCATTTTGCTGAAGTTGTTTATCAGCTTTAGTAGTTCTCTGGTGGAACTTTTGGGATCACTTAAATATACTATCATATCATCTGCAAATAGTGATATTTTGACTTCTTCTTTTTCAATCCGTATCCTCTTGATCTCCTTTTGTTGTCTGATTGCTCTGGCTAGAATTTCAAGAACTATATTGAATAAGTAGGGAGAGAGTAGGCAACCTTGTCTAGTCCCTGATTTTAGTGGGATTGCTTCAAGTTTCTCTTCATTTAGTTTAATGTTAGCAACTGGTTTGCTGTATATTGCTTTTACTATGTTTGGGTATGGGCCTTGAATTCCTATTCTTTCCAGGACTTTTATCATGAAGGGGTGTTGAATTTTGTCAAATGCTATCTCAGCATCTAATGAAATGGTCATGTGGTTTTGTTCTTTCAGTTTGTTTATATAATGGATCACGTTGATGGTTTTCCACATATTAAACCATCCCTGCATGCCTGGGATGAAGCCTACTTGATCATGGTGGGTGATTGTTTTGATGTGCTCCTGGATTTGGTTTGCCAGAATTTTATTGAGTATTTTTGCGTTGATATTCATAAGGGAAATTGGTCTGAAGTTCTCTTTCTTTGTTGGGTCTTTGTGTGGTTTAGGTATAAGAGTAATTGTGGCTTCATAGAAGGAACTCGGTAGTGCTCCATCTGTTTCAATTTTGTGGAATAGTTTGGATAGTATTGGTACGAGGTCTTCTATGAAGGTCTGATAGAATTCTGCACTAAACCAATCTGGACCTTGGCTCTTTTTGGTTGGGAGACCTTTAATGACTGCTTCTATTTTGTTAGGAGTTATGGGGTTGTTTAAATGGTTTATCTGTTCCTGATTTAACTTCGGTACCTGGTATCTGTCTAGGAAATTGTCCATTTCCTGCAGATTTTCAAGTTTTGTTGAATATAGGCTTTTGTAGTAAGATCTGATGATTTTTTGAATTTCCTCTGATTCTGTGGTTATGGCTCGCTTTTCATTTCTGATTTTGTCAATTTGGACAGACTCTCTGTATCCTCTCATTAGTCTGGCTAAGGGTTTATCTATCTTGTTGATTTTCTCAGAGAACCAACTTTTGGTTTTGTTGATTCTTTCTATGGTCCTTTTTGTTTCTACTTGGTTGATTTCAGCTCTGAATTTGATTATTTCCTGCCTTCTATTCCTCCTGGGTGTATTTGCTTCTTTTTGTTCTAGAGCTTTTAGGTATGCTGTCAAGCTGCTGACATATGCTCTCTCCTGTTTCTTTCTGCAGGCACTCAAAGCTATGAGTTTTCCTCTTAGCACAGCTTTCATTGTGTCCCATAAGTTTGGGTATGTTGTATCTTCATTTTCATTAAATTCTAAGAAGTCTTTAATTTCTTTCTTTATTTCTTTCTTGACCTGGTTATCGTTGAGTAGAGCATTGTTCAACTTCCATGTATATGTGGGCGTTCTTCCCTTATTGTTATTGAAGACCAGCTTTAGGCCGTGGTGGTCTGATAGGACGCATGGGATTATTTCTATCTTTCTGTATCTGTTGAGGCCTGTTTTATGACCAATTATATGGTCAATTTTGGAGAAAGTACCATGAAGTGCTGAGAAGAATGTATAACCTTTTGCTTTAGGATAGAATGTTCTATAAATATGTTAAGTCCATTTGGTCCATGACTTCTCTTAGTCTGTATACATCTCTGTTTAATTTCTATTTCCATGACCTGTCCATTGATGAGAGTGGGGTGTTGAAATCTCCTACTATTATTGTGTGAGGTGCAATGTGTGTTTTGAGCTTTACTAAGGTTTCTTTTATGTATGTAGGTGCCCTTGTATTTGGAGCATAGATATTTAGGATTGAGAGTTCATCTTGGTGGATTTTTCCTTTGATGAATATGAAGTGTCCTTCCTTATCTTTTTTGATGACTTTTAGTTGAAACTTGACTTTATTCGATATTAGAATGGCTACTCCAGCTTGCTTCTTCGGATCATTTGCTTGGAAAGCTGTTTTCCAGCCTTTCACTCTGAGGTAGTGTCTGTCTTTGTGTCTGAGGTGTGTTTCCTGTAGGCAGCAGAATGCAGGGTCCTCGTTGCGTATCCAGTTTGTTAATCTATGTCTTTTTATTGGGGAGTTGAGTCCATTGATGTTGAGAGATATTAAGGGATAGTGATTATTGCTTCCTATTATATTCATATTTCGATGTGAGGTTATGTTTGTGTGCTTTTCTTCTCTTTGTTTTGTTGCCAAGATGATTAGTTTCTTGCTTCTTCTAGGGTGTAGCTTGCCCTCCTTATGTTGGGCTTTACCATTTATTAACCTTTGTAGTGCTGGATTTGTAGAAAAAATATTGTGTAAATTTTGTTTTGTCATGGAATATCTTGGTTTCTACATCTATGTTAATTGAGAGTTTTGCTGGATACAGTAACCTGGGCTGGCATTTGTATTCTCTTAGGGTTGGTATGACATCTGTCAAGGAACTTCTGGCTTTCATAGTCTCTGGCGAGAAGTCTGGTGTGATTCTGATAGGTCTGCCTTTATATGTAACTTGACCTTTTTCCCTTACTGCTTTTAACATTCTTTCTTTATTTTGTGCATTTGGTGTTTTGGCTATTATGTGACAGGAGGAGTTTCTTTTCTGGTCCAATCTATTTGGTGTTCTGTAGACTTCTTGTATGTTTATGGGCATCTCTTTCTTTAGGTTAGGGAAGTTTTCTTCTATGATTTTGTTGAAGATATTTACTGGTCCTTTGAACTGGGAGTCTTCACTCTCTTCTATATCTATTATCCTTAGGTTTGATCTTCTCATTGTGTCCTAGATTTCCTGTATGTTTTGGGCCAGTAGCTTTTTCTGCTTTACATTATCTTTGACAGTTGTGTCAATGATTTCTATGGAATCTTCTGCTCCTGAGATTCTCTCTTCTATCTCTTGTATTCTGTTGGTGATGCTTGTATCTATGGCTCCTTTTCTCTTCCTTTGGTTTTCTATATCCAGGGTTGTCTCCTTTTGTGCTGTCTTTATTGCTTCTATTTCCATTTTTAATTCCTTCACCTGTTTGATTGTGTTTTCCTGGAATTCTTTCAGGGATTTTTGTGATTCCTCTCTATAGGCTTCTACTTGTTTATTTATGTTTTCCTGCATTTCTCTAAGGGAGTTCTTTATGTCTTTCTTGAAGTCCTCCAGCATCATGATCAAATATGATTTTAAATCTAGATCTTGCTTTTCTGGTGTGTTTGGATATTCAGTGTTTGCTTTGGTGGGAGAATTGGGCTCTGATGATGCCATGTAGTCTTGGTTTCTGTTGCTTGGGTTCCTGCTCTTGCCTCTCGCCATCAGATTATCTCTGGTGTTTCTTTGTTCTGCAATTTCTGACAGTGGCTAGACTGTCCTATAGGCCTGTGTGTCAGGAGTGCTGTAGACCTGTTTTACCGTTTCTTTCAGCCAGTTATGGGAACAGAGCGTTCTGCTTTTGGGCGTGTAGTTTTTCCTGTCTACAGGTCTTTAGCTGTTCCTGTGGGCCTGTGTCCTGAGTTCACCAGGCAGGTCACTTGGAACAGAAAAGTTGGTCTTGCCTGTGGTCCCGAGGCTCAAGTTTGCTCGTAGGGTGTTGCTTATGAGCTCTCTGCGAGGGCAGCAACCAAGAAGACCTGCGCCGCCCTTTCCAGGAGCCCCCGTGCTCCAGGGTCCCAGATGGCATTTGGTGTTTTCCCCTGGAGTCAGAAATGTGGGCAGAGTGTAGTCTCTTCTGGCTTCCCAGGCATGTCTGCCTCTCTGAAGGTTTAGCTCTCCCTCCCACGGGATTTGGGTGCAGAGAACTGTTGATCCGGTCCCTTCAGGTTCCTGCGGTGTCTTGGGCGCAGGGGACCTGCAGCTCCAGTGCCCCTATCTACTGGATCCCAGAGACTGTATACAGTTTCCTCTTGGGCCAGGGATGTGGGCAGGGGTGGCAGTATTGGTGGTCTCTTCCACTCTGCAGTCTCAGGAGTGCCCACCTGTCCGGGCGGTGAGCTCTCTCTCCCACAGGCTTTGGGAGCAGTGAGCTGCAGGTCTTTTTTTTTATTTTTACACTCCAGATTTTACTCCTCTCCTGGTCTACCCCCTGACAGTTCCACATCGCATACCTCCTCCCTGCCCACTCCCCTTTTCTCCACAAGGATATCCCCACTCCACCCACCCCACCAGACTTCTAAACTTCCTGGGGCCTCCAGTCTCTTGAGGGTTAGGTGCATCTTCTCTGACTGAACCCAGATCCTGGAGTTCTCTGCTGTATAGGTGTGGGGGGCCTCATCTCATGTGGTGTATGCTGCCTGGTTGGTGATCCAGTGTCTGAGAGATCTTGGGGGTTCAGGTTAATTGAGACTGCTGGTCCTCCTACAGGGTCACCCTCCTCCTCAGCTTCCTCCAGCTTTTCCCTAATTCAACCAGAGGGGTCAGCAGCTTCTGTCCATTGGTTGAGTGCACATATCTGCATTTGACTCTTTCAGCTGCTCATTGGTCTTTTTGAGGGTGGTCATGATAGGTCCCTTTTTGTGAGCACCCCATAGCCTCAGTAATGGTGTCAGGTCTTGGGGCCTCCCTTGAGCTGGGTTCCACTTTGGGCCTGCCGCTGGACCTTCTTTTCCTCAGACTCTTCTCCATTTCTGTCACTGCATTTCTTTCAGACAGGAAGAATTATGGGTCAGAACTTTGGCTGTGAGATAGCAATGCCATCCCTCACTTGATGCCCTGTCTTTCTGCTGGAGGTGATTCAATAAGTTCCCTCTCCCCAATGTAAGGCCTTTCATCTAAGGTCCTCCCCCACCCTTGAGTCCTGAGCACTTCCCAGGTCTCTGGTACATTTCACAGGGTCCTTCCAACCTCCTTCCTCCCGAGGTCACCTGTTTCCATTCTTTCTGCTGGACCTTAGAGCTTCAGTCCTTTTCCCCCACCCAATACCAGATCATGTTCCCCTCTCCACCCACCACCATCCCCTTTCCCTGCCAGGTCCCTCCTTCCCTCTCCCCTTGTGGTTGCTTTCTTCTCCCTCCCAAGTGGAACTGAGGCAACCTCACTTGGGCCCTTCAGCTTGCTGACCTTCTTGAGTTCCGTGGACTGTATCTTGGGTATTCTGTACTTCTTAAATTGTGAGTGTGTCCTGCCGTCCATAACAGAAAGCATCTATCACCTGGATCCCTGTTTGAATGCCCCTGTGCAATCTGCTGCTGCAGTCCCTTATGGTCTTATTCTACTGCAGTGTGAATTTTGCTTCGTGCGTGTGTCTATATTTGCTGATACATAACACAAACACGTTTGCGTGGCCCAGTGTGATTTAAACAGGTGCACATAACATGCATGTAGACAGGATCAGCCTACACGTCTGCCCATCACTGCCAACCTTTATCATGTCTTAGAACATTCAAAATCCTTCTCACTAGTTATTTTGTAATATACAACTAAATAGCGCCAGCCAGTTACTTAACATGTTACAAAAAAGGAGTTATTCCTCCACCCAAGTTCACCCCTGGATTCACCAATCATCCTCTCTCCATGACTCTGTGTCCAGTCCTCTAGGTTTGGGGCTGACTCATGATCAAGTCCAATAACCACTGGGCTGTCTGCTCTCTATTTCCCTCTTGTATAAACTAGGGATCATCACTGGACCTTGAAATAGTGCAAGGATCAAAGGAGTCAATGGATGTGTGGCACTTAGAGCCATGTCTGGGGTGTAGTCACTGCTCAGATATTGTTATTGCCCTTGGTGTTGTGATCAGATTCATTCATGGACGGAAGAATCTGTTGTTCATAAGCTTTTGCAGCAGTTTGCTTTGGCTTCTTATCTTCTGCTCTAAGCTCTCTTTACTTGCTGCTAACAAGTCAGGATAGAGATTAGGAAAAATGACTATGGTAGATAGGAGAGATTCACTCTGGGCTTTGAGAACTGCCAGGTTAGCACTTTGGGGTATGGGGTGAGAGATAGACATTGCACAAATTCTGGTATACTTCATGTACAGGCCAAGAAATGCTGGAAAGGAAATTCACCTTTGCTGCTGTGCACTATGGGAAGGATGGAGCTCCATGTTCGTTGTAACTGCTGCTCCCGAAAGCCACTCAGAGGTCCCACCACAGTGGTGGGGGAAGGTGAAGTTCACCAGAACCCAAGAGACTTACCCTTTTTGTCTCAAAAAAATATTTATCAACTGCCTACTACCTACTCTGGAGAGATGAATCTTGCAGGACAGAAAGTATTATAATCTGCTAGGCTGGAGTGTAGATCACACATGAAGTTTTGAGTTAGATACCCTGTGACACATAAACCAAGTGTGGTGATAGATGCTTGTCATCTCAGCACCTGAAGTGAAGGCAGTTTGGCACATTGAATGAAAATGACCCCTGATAGGCTTTAGGGAGTGACACTATTAGGAGGAAATGTGTCATGGGGGTGGGGTTGTTGAGGTTTTAGAAGCTCAGGCCAGGCCCTCTGTTTCTATCTCTTCCTGCTGCATGTGGATCATGATGTAGAACTCTTGGCTCCTTCTGCAGCACCATGTCTGCCTGCATGCTACCAAGCTTCCTGCCATGATGATAATGAACTAAATCTCTGAAACTGTAAGCCAGCCCCAGTGAAGTGTTCTCCATTATAAGAGTCTCTTATAATGATTTAGAGAGGTCATGGTGTCTCTTCAAGGTAATAAAACCCTAACTAAAACAGCACAAAGCAAGCTTGAGGTGAGCCTGAGATACACGAGAACTTGTCTTAAAACAATCAAGACAAGAACCCACTATGCTTTGGTGATTCTGAGGACTTTAAGTCTCCCCTCCATAATCTTCAATCAAGTCATTAGTAGGGCAAGGTTTCAGGCCCCATTGTGTTAATAACTGCAGTTCTCCAGGACATACTCAGTAGTTGACACAATGCTGATGTCATCCAGCCCTGGTTAAGATCAAGTGCTGGGCACCTACTCGGTAACACTCCTTCACATTTAGACCACATTTAGTGAGATGGTTCAGTGATAAAGGTATCTGCTGCCAAGCCTGCTGACCCCAATTTGATCCCCAGATCCACAGTGAAAGGAGAGAGTCACATCTAAACATTGTCTTCTGACCACCAAACATGCATCATGTCACATAAGCACACACATGTACTAAATAATAAATAAATAAATAAATAAATAAATAAATAAATCTCACTTTTATTGTCAAGTGCCAAGAAGCATAACTGCCCTCATAATGCTGGCACTCAGCTGTTATTAGCATCCAGATGCAGGTATTAGTGATCTAGTGACACGTTTTCATCTACTTCCCACAGGCCCATGAGATAGAGATTAATGTCATCCCCAACTTAAAGCTCAGTACACAGGGGTTTAGATAGATTGAGTTGCCAAAGGTCACACAGCTTCTGGCTGTAGGTGTTGAGTGATTTCGAACCCATCCTCTTCTGAACCCTCTGGTCTTTCCTACTTGCAAATTCTCCTCCCATTACCCCCACCCTGCTGCACGCTAGGGTAGCAGGCTAGGTTTTCAGATGCTGGCCACCACAGCCACATGTCATTTCCAGGAGTAACTTGCTCTATGATGTAGAACTCACTGATTGGAAAGCCTAGCTGTGGCGAGCTTCAGAGATCCACCTGTCTCTGCCTCCCCCTCATTGAGATTGCAAGCATGCAGCACTGCCTTTGGTTCTGGGATCAAACTCAGGTCTTCATGAATGCAAGGCAAATATTTTACTGACGGAGCCATCTCCCTAGTCCACCTATCTCTCCACTCTTAAAGTTAGGCCTTTACTGCATGGTGGAACTCAGCATGGAGAAGAGAGAAGAGGCTGGAAACAATCAGCCTTCAGATGTCCACTTGGACTGAACTTGTTGGGGCGGGGTTGTTAGTATGGAAGATCTAACTGCTGAGATGATTTTACATAATTTCCTGTGTGAGATTCTGGAAGGACATAATACTCAAATAAACCGGCAAACAACACATTTAGGTAGGGGAAGGCTGTCTTAGATCATTCATCTAGAAGTTTCTGGAAGGTTCTATGTACCCTGTGGAGGGATAGAGACAAAAGCTGGTGGTAGGAAGTAAGACTAAATAGGAGTCATTGTAGGAGGCATAGGAGTGTATTCTTGAGACAGAAATCAGAGATGACCTGGGGCAAAAAGGATTGTTCTCAGAGAACAAAGCATCGACCACAGGGATGGTCAGTGGGGAGTTGCTTCTAGTGGTTGGAACTGACTGGTCACTGTTCAAGACTCCCAAAATTACAGGCTCAACAACTATAGTCTTCTGGGAAAGTGACCATGGACAAAAAAGGCCCAGCCATGGGGCCCAAAAGAGCAGTACCATGACATACAAGGCTCCTTTCCATACGTATCCATCCTCCCATTGTGTTGTGAGACATGGGAAGTAGGTGGGATTCTGAGATGATGGAGTCTTTGGGTGAAGTTCCAATACCTCTTGGCTAAGGGTCAGTGATGGGTAGAGCCTGAGAAGGGGGGGTCAAAGCAGGTTTGGGGCACCATTTTGCTTCACACAAGCTGCAAAGAGGGAGAAAGTACTCATCCTTTGACCTGTGGAAGCTTCCTACTTCTGAGTTTGCAGACAAGCACAAAGGAAAGTGTACACACCACCCCCATTATGGCTTGATTAAGACATGCACCCCATTGGCTGGCTTGTTTAGTTCCTAGATGCTGGTCCTAGTTTGTGAAGTTCTGGAAAAATTAGAAGGTGGGTGTCTAGCTGAATAAAAAGCAGGCAGTCACTAGGGGTGTGTCTTTGGGGGACTCTATCTTGCCCAAGGCTATATTATAACCTGTTTCATTTCCTGCCACTAGGTTAGTTTGTTTCCACCCCCTTCTTCCTTCCATGACTTTCGGTAGAACCAAACACCATTGACTGAAACTTTGAGTGAAAATAAATCTCTCAGGGGTTCATTACAATGTTCCGAATTCTGACAGCACAGTCCATGCACACTAGTGCCCTCCCTTTAATATGGTAACAAAATCCATCTTGTAGCTTTATAAAGGCAGAGATGAGCATCAGAATCAATTAGGATTCTGTCATGAGGAAGGCCAGCTGCTAGGCATAGGACCTTTGAACATGTCTCCATCTTAACTGTCTTCCCATGGACACCGTCGTGGGAAATAGCTGAAGCCACCTGGGACCTAGGTTTATCTTGTTACTAGGTGATCCCAACACTTTGAAGATTGATTGAATGAGTGAATGAATAGAGGAATAGATAAGGACCTAGACACTTGTCATTGATAACAAATGGCAACTCTCAAGACTCCAAATGTTCTTGGTGAGATTGCCTAAATAGCAGAAGGAAACACTTTTTCAGTCTTAATTTAGACATCCCCTCCTCTAGGAAGCATTTTCTGATGCTCGCAATTGGGTCTAGGTATCTGCCTTGTAATCAATAAATTATAGTCAGTTTATTGTGGTTCACACTGGTATGATTGTCTGAAACAGAAGGTCTGGGTGAAGGTGGCATTCAGGCAGTTAGAAAGACTTACATTGGCCCATACATATACAGTCACCCAATTAGACAAGATGGATGAAGCAAACAAGTGCAGGCAGACAGGAGCCGGATGTAGATCTCTCCTGAGAGACACAGCCAGAATACAGCAAATACAGAGGCGAATGCCAGCAGCAATCCACTGAACTGAAACAGGACCCCCGTTGAAGGAATCAGAAAGAACTGAAGAGCTTGAAGGGGCTCGAGACCCCATATGAACAACAATGCCAAGCAACCAGAGCTTCCAGGGACTAAGCCACTACCTAAAGACTATACATGGACTGACCCTGGCTCCAACCTCATAGGTAGCAATGAATATCCTAGTAAGAGCACCAGTGGAAGGGGAAGCCCTGGGTCCTGCTAAGACTGAACCCCCAGTGAACGTGATTGTTGGGGAGAGGGCGGCAATGGGAGGAGGATGGGGAGGGGAACACCCATAAAGAAGGGGAGGGGGAGGGGTTAGGGGGATGTTGGCCCGTAAACTGGGAAAGGGAATAACACTCGAAATGTAAATAAGAAATACTCAAGTTAATAAAAAAAAGAAAAATACATAAGCTATCAGACTGGATATGCAAACAAGATCCAGAAAAAAAAAAAAAAAAAAAAAGATCCAATACTGGTCTGCCAGGCCCTCTGGCACAAGGTAACAATGAAATTGATCAGCTATTGACAGGAAGTACACTAGAGGCTTCAGAATTCCATTTTTAAAAACACCATGTTAACAGTAAATGTTTACAGGAAGGCTACTCTATCAGTCAGCAACAATCCGAGGAAATTGTGCGACAATGTCCTACTTGCTTAGGGGACTCTCCAGGCAGCTGTTTCTACGAATTGTATAGTTTTGGAAGGTATGGCTTCTACCTCCTACATATTCAGGTAATATTTAATTCTTTAGATCTCGGATGGGGTTGAAACAGGTAATAGTCCCATAACCGAACTTGTTGTTTAGCATTAAAGATGTTACGGATTTGAAAGGATGGATCTCAGATGGTAATACAGGTAAAATCAACATAATTCAGGCACAGAATTGTAACTTCTTTAAGTTAGTATAGATGATAGAATACTTTATCTAAATTTACAAATATGATGAACTGAAAAAAAAAAGACTTACATTGTTTTTGTTGTTGTGCTGGAATTGAACTCATGACCTTGTGAATTTGAAGGACATGACAACCTCAGTCCTGGGAACCATTTCTTCTTTGCTCCAAGGATCTCAGCAGGATGCTTAGTGCTTTATTTGTTCCTGTTCCTGGCGGTCTGAGGCTCCAGGTTGGCCCCTGACCACATGCAGCCAAGGTGAGATGCTCAATCCTCCTGCCTTGTTTCCACATCTCTCTTTTCTAGACTGACTGGCCTAGATTCTTGAGGTTTGGGAAGAGTGGGAAATGCTGGGAGATGGGACGGTCTGGGTGTCACCATGGGTGGGACAATAGAACAATGGTGAAGGACTGCATGTTAGCAGCTAGCATTTGCTCTGAAAGCCAGATACAATGTGTTCCCTGTCAGAAGAACACAGTGCCAGGACCACCCGAGGAGAGACACCCCTCCTGGCCTCTGAGTGGGGCGTGTTCACCTTACACTACACAGGCTTCGTCTTCTCCTTGATTTGGAACAAATGGTGTAGGAAAGCTTGGGCTACTGAGTCATGGTACTTCTGGAGGGAAGAATTAGAAAAACCAAAGAAAATGCCTAAAAATTCCTGTAGCACATATGGGAGTGTGTGGAGGTGAGTGGTCCTTGTGTGGAAGATACCACAAAAATATCACAGCTCCCACAGCCAAGAGGGAAAGAAGACCAACACCCATGGCACAACATTTGGAAAATAAAGTAAAAGCAGCTTTTGTTTTGTCCAAGGAGCTTTGGGGGCCTCTCATGGGACCTAACTTCTTTGTAAACCTTTCCTGCCTGTGTCTAGTGCTGCCTGTAAATTTGACCCTCTCCATGGCCAGGGGCCTCAAGAGCTTGGAGACTTACTGGAGCAAACAACTTAGCAAAAACAATCTGTCCTATAAACAAAGCCCGTGGAAGGCATCCAGCCACACACAATGGAGCTATAATCTTCTGGGCACACATTTCCCGTCCAGGGTATTAGCTTGTCCCTTGCTTCCTTTTGGTTGAAGACAGAAGCCACTTGGCCTCCGAGTCCAGGAACAACAGTGTCGTGCACATCCCTCACTTGTCTGCAGTGTGTGTAGTAGCTTTCAGAAGCAGGCCCAGTATCTTCTCTCTCCTTTCTCTTCATGAAGAAACACAGAAAGCCCTAAGGCAAGACAACGTGTTGGGAAGGGCACCATTAATTGGACCACACCACCCTGCATTGGCTCTGCCACTGTCTGTATAGCCCTGGGCTTTGGCATGAAGGTTTTAACTTTCCAGAGCTGCAAGTTTCCTCATTTAAGTGGGGCAGCATAGAGATGCCCAATTTCACTGGAATGTAGGGAGGTATAAAATGCAGGTATTGACTGGCCATTGTCAAAAACAATTACAGAGGAAAAAAATTACCATTAAGCAGGTGAAAAAAACTGCAACTCTCTGAGACATGTATCTCAAGCTGGTCCTGAACTATGTAGCCTAGGATGTCCTTGAATTTCTGATCCTCCTGCTTCCACCTCAGGAGTGCAGGGGTTATAGATGCGAACCACCTCACTCAATTTATGCAATGCTGAGAATCAAACCCATGAATGTTAGGCAGGCTCGCTACTAACTGAGTTATATCTTAGACTGGAAACTAGAACTCTTGTCTCATTGTTGATGAGAATATAAACAAAGGCAGTGCTATAGAAAACAGTATTGGGTGTTGCCAAGAAATTAAAAATAGAATTACTGCATAATCCAGCAACCCCCTTCTGGATATATGTATACAAAAGAATTGAAAGACTTCTGAGCACCTGTGTTCATGGGACTGTTGTGTACAATAGGTGACACATGGAGACAAACCAAATACCCATATGTAGATACACAGATCAAGGAAGTGTGGCAGGTGCCTCCAGAGAAGGAAATCCGGTTCCATCCTACCACCTACATGGAGTCTGAGGACATTGTGCATAAAAAGAACTAACTAGGTACAAAATGTGAATATAGATTGCATGATTTTGCTTATGTGAAGTTTCTAAAGCTGAACTCACACAGCAGAAAGCATTGACTGTGGGGGGCTTAGGGAGATCTGTGTTATTTTTGAAAAATAGTTAAAAATACTTACAGGCCAGCTGTGTGATTTAATTGGTGGCTTGCTTGTTCACAAAGTGGCATGTTCTGTCTCCAACACTGCATAAACTTGGTGTGATGAATCATATCTGTAATCTTAGCATTCAGGTGATGGAGAACCAGAATTTTTTTTTCTTTTCTTTTTTTCGGAGCTGGGGACCAAACCCAGGCCCTTGCTCTACCACTGAGCTAAATCCCCAACCCCGAGAACCAGAATTTTAAGGTCATTTCTGGTACCTATTGAGTAAAAGGACATAGACTCTGACTAAAAAAAATAAAATAAAATATCATTTCTCTACCCATCAAATTGTCAAAACTTGAACCAGTTGTCATTGTGCATACTTATAATTCTATAATTCAAGAGTTTGAGGCAGGGAGACTATGAGTTTGAAATGAGGCCTGACTATACAGCAAAACCCTCAGACCATCTCCAAACAGTAAAAAAAAATGCAAAAGCCAAAAGACTTCAAAACAAACAATGACAAAAACAAAGGATGTGTGAAAATTACAGTATACAGCAACAGCAATTAGTGATGTTGTGGAGAAACAGAGACTCTTACTAGAGTGAGAGTGTAAATTACTGTTTCTAAAGAAAATTGGGACTTCCAGTCTCTGGCTGTGCCTGGAGCTGAACCACTCCCACAGCTCTCTGTATGCAAATCCTGTGGGGGAGAGAGCTGGACTCTCAGAAGTGTGGACAATCCTGAGAACTTAGGAAAGACTGCCACTTATGCTCACATTCCTGGCCCAAGAGGAACCTGCGAAGTGCCCTCTGGACACAGGAACCTAGGAGCAGTCAGTGGCAGGAACCTTCTGGTTTCTGCCTGAGCCCAGAGCTGAAAGACAGTCACCTGGAGCACTGACACAACTGAGAGCCAAGGGAAGACCAACTCTTCTGCTCCAAGTGACCTGTCTGGAGGCTTTAGGACACCAACCCAGGAGCAGCTCTCTGTTCCCAAATCTAGCTGAAAGAAAACAGGTCTATAGGAGTGCTGTTACAGAGCTTATAGGAGAGTCAAGCCACTGTGAGAGAAAGCAAGATAAGCTAAAACCAGAGACAACCTGATGGCGAGAGTCAAGCACAGGAAGCTAAGCAACAGAAACCAAGACTACTTGGCACGATCGAGCACAGTTCTTCCATGAAAACAAATATTGGATATTCCAACACACAGGAAAAGCAAGATTTGGATTGAAAATCACATCTCATGATGATGATAGAGGACTTTAAGAAGGACATAAATAACTCGCTTAAAGAAATACAGGACAACAAAGGTAAACAAGTAGAAGCACTTATAGAGGAAACACAAAAATCCCTTAAAGAATCACAGGAAAACACAACCATACAGGTGAAAGAATTGAACAAAACCATGCAGGATTGAAAAAAGGAAATAGAAACAATAAAGAAATCACAAAGGGAGACAACACTGGAGATAGAAAACCTAGGAAAGAGATCAGGAGTCATAGATGCATGCATCACCAACAGAATACAAGAGACAGAAGAGAGAATCCCAGGGACAGAAGATTCCATAGAAAACATTGACTCAACCATCAAAGATAATGCAAGACTCAGCAGCAGTTCCCCGGCAGTCCAGACACCACCCAGACCTGGTCAACAGCTCCCTGCACCCAAATTCCATGGGAGGGAGAACTAAACCTTCAGAGGGGCAGACACACCTGGCAAGCCAGAAGAGACTACACTCTGCCAACATTTCTGACTCCAGAGGAAAACACCTAACTCCATCTAGGACCCCAGTGCACCGGGGCCCCGGGAAAAGGTGGGGCAGGCCCTTCTGGTTGCCACCCTCACAGAGAGCTCAAAAGCAGCCCCCCAGGAGCAACTTCAGCCGTGGGACCAGAGGTAAGACTAACTTTTCTGCTCCAAGTGACCTGCCTGGTGGACTCAGGACACAGGCCCACAGGAACAGCTGAAGACCAGTAGACAGGAAAGACTACACGCCTGAAAGCAGAACACTCTGTTCCCATAACTGGCTGAAAGAAAACAGGAAAACAGGTCTACAGCACTCCTGACACAGAGGCCTATAGGACGGTCTAGCCACTGTCAGAAATAGCAGAACAAGGTAACACCAGAGACAACCTGATGGTGAAAGGCAAGTACAGGAACCCAAGCAACAGAAACCAAGACTACATGGCATCATCAGAGCCCAATTCTCCCACCAAAGCAAACACTGAATGTCCAAACACACCAGAAAAGCAAGATCTAGATTTAAAATCACATTTGATCATGATGCTGGAGGACTTCAAGAAAGACATGAAGAACTCCCTTAGAGAAATGCAGGAAAACATAAATAAACAAGTAGAAGCCTATAGAGAGGAATCACAAAAATCCCTGAAAGAATTCCAGGAAAACACAATCAAACAGGTGAAGGAATTAAAAATGGAAATAGAAGCAATAAAGAAAGCACAAAGGGAGACAACCCTGGATATAGAAAACCAAAGGAAGAGACAAGGAGCTGTAGATACAAGCATCACCAACAGAATACAAGAGATGGAAGAGAGAATCACAGGAGCAGAAGATTCCATAGAAATCATTGACACAACTGTCAAAGATAATGGAAAATGGAAAAAGCTACTGGCTGAAAACATACAGGAAATCCAGGACACAATGAGAAGATCAAACCTAAGGATAATAGATATAGAAGAGAGTGAAGACTCCCAGATCAAAGGACCAGTAAATATCTTCAACAAAATCATAGAAGAAAACTTCCCTAACCTAAAGAAAGAGATGCCCATAAACATACAAGAAGCCTACAGAACTCCAAATAGATTGGACCAGAAACTCCTCCCATCACATAATAGTCAAAACACCAAATGCACAAAACAAAGAAAGAATATTAAAACCAGTAAGGGAAAAAGGTCAAGTTACATATAAAGGCAGACCTATCAGAATTACACCAGACTTCTCACCAGAGACTATGAAAGCCAGAAGATCCTGGACAGATGTCAACAGACTCTAAGAGAACACAAATGCCAGCCCAGGTTACTGTATCCAGCAAAACTCTCAATTAACATAGATGGAGAAACCAAGATATTCCATGACAAAACCAATTGACACTATGTCTTTCTACAAATCCAGCCCTACAACGGATAGAAATAGAAATAGAAATAGAAAACTCCAACACAAGGAGAGAAACTTCACCCTATGAAAAGTAAGAAAGTAATCTAATTTCAACTAACCCAAAAGAAGATAGCCACAGAAACATAATTCCACCATGAACAACAAAAAACAATAGGAAACAACAATCATTGGTCCCTAATATCTCTCAACATCAATGGACTCAATTCCCCCAATTAAAAGACATAGACTAAGGGGTTGGGGATTTAGCTCAGTGGTAGAGCACTTACCTAGCAAGTGCAAGGCCTTGGTTCGGTCCCCAGCTAAAAAAAAAAAAAAAAAAAAAAAAAAAAGACATAGACTAACAGATTGGATATAAAACAAGGACCCAGCATTTTGCTGCATACAGGAAACACTCCTCAAGGACAAAGAAAGAAACTACCTCAGAGTAGGTGGAAAACAATTTTCCAAGCAAATGGTCCCAAGCAACAAGTTGGATTAGCCATTCAAATATCTAATAAAATCGACTTTCAACCAAAAGTTATCAAAAAAGATACGGAAGGACAGTTCATATTCATCGAAAGAAAAATCCAACATGATAAACTCTCAACCTTGAATATCTGTGTTCCAAATACAAAGGCACCTATGTTCATAAAAGAAACCTTACTAAAGCTCAAAGTACACATTGCATCTCACACCATAATAGTAGGAGATGTCAGCACCCCACTCTCATCAATGGACAGACCATGGAAACAGAAACTAAATACAGACTAACAGAAACTAGAAGTGGATTTAACAGATATTTATAGAACATTTCATCCTAAAACAAAGAATATACCTTCTTCTCAGCATCTGGTGGTACCTTCTCCAAAATTGACCATACAATTTGTCACAAAAACAGGTCTCAACAGATACAGGAAGATAGAAATAATGTCATGTATCCTATCAGATCATCACAGAATAAGACTGGTCTGCAATAACAACAATAACAACAGAAAGCCCATCTGTTCATGGACGTTGAACAATGCTCTACTCATTGTTAACTTGGTCAAGGAAGAAATAAAGAAATTAAAGACATTTTAGAATTTAATGTAAATGAAGGCACAACATACCCAAACTTATGGGACACAATGAAAGCAGTGCTAAGAGGAAAACTCATAGCTCTGAGTGCCTCCAAAAAGAAAGTGGAGAGAGCATACAGTAGAAACTTGACCAAACACCTAAAAGCTCTAGAGCAAAAAGAAGCAAATACATCCAAGACACGAGTGGACAGCAGGAAATAATCAAACTCAGGGCTGAAATCAACCAAGTAGAAACAAAAAGACTATACAAAGAATAAACAAAACCAGGAACTGGTTCTTTGGGAAAATCAACAAGATAGATAAACCCTTAGCCAGACTAACCAGAGGGCACAGAGAGTGCTTCCAAATTAACAGAATCAGAAATGTAAAGGGAGACTTAACAACAGAATACAGATCCTACTACAAAAGCCTATATTCAACAAAACTGGAAAATCTGGATGAAATGGACAATTTTCTAGACAGATACCAGGTACCAAAGTTAAATCAGGATCAGATAAACCATCTCTAAATGGTCTCATAAGCCCTAAAAATTAGAGGCAGATATTCAAAGTCTCTCAACCAAAAACAGGCCAGGACCATATGAGTTTAGTGCAGAATTCTATCAGACCTTCATAGAAGACCTCATACCAATACTGTCCAAACTATTCCACAAAATAGAAACAGAAGGAGCACTACCCAATTCCTTCTATGAAGGCACCATTAAGCTTATACCTAAACCACACAAAAACCCAATGAAGAAAGAGAACTTCAGGCCAATTCCCCTTACGAATATCGATGCAAAAATACTCAATAAAATTCTCCCAAACTGAACCCAAGGACTCATCAAAGTGACTCATCCATCATGGTCAAGTAGGCTTCATCCCAGAGATGCAGGAATGGTTCAATATACAGAAATTAATCAACGTAAATTACTATGTAAACAAACTCAAAGAAAAAAACACAATCATCTCATTAGATGCTGAGAAAGCATTTGGCAAAATGCAGTACTCCTTCATGGTAAAAGTCTTGGCAAGATCAGGAATTCAAGGCACATACCAAAACCTAGTAAAAGCAATATACAGCAAACCAGTAGTCAACATTAAAGTAAATGGAGAGAAACATTAAGCAATCCCACTAAAATCAGGGACTAGACAAGGCTGCCCACTCTCTCCCTACTTATACAATATAGTACTTGAAGTCCTAGCCAGAGCAATTAGACAACAAAAGCAGGTCACAGAGATACAAACTGGAAAGGAAGTAGTCAAAATATCACTATTTGCAAATGATATGACAGTATACTTAAGTGACCCTAAAAATTCCACCAGAGCACTCCTAAACCTGATAAACAACTTCAGCAAAGTGGCTAGATATAAAAAATCATCTCATCCAAATCAGTATCCTTCCTCTATTCAAAGGATAAACAGGCTGAGAAAGAATTTAGGGAAATGACACCCTTCATAATATTCACAAATAATATGGTATACCTTGGTGTGACTCTAACCAAACAAGTGAAAGATCTGTATGACAATAGCTTCAAGTCTCTGAAGAAAGAAATTGAAGATCTCAGAAGATGTAAAGATCTCCCATGCTCATGGATTGGCAGGATTAATATAGTAAAAATGGCCATGTTGCCAAAAGCAATTTACAGATTCAAAGCAATCCCCATCAAATTTCCAACTCAATTCTTCATAGAGTTAGAAAGAACAATTTGCAAATTCATGTGGAGTAACAAAAAACACAGGATAGCAAATCTATCCTCAACAATAAAAGAACTTCTGGGAGAATCACCTCACCATCCCTGACCTCAAGCAGTATTACAGAGCAATTGTGATAAAAAACTGTATGGTATTGGTACAGAGACAGGCAGGTAGATTAGTGGAATAGAATTGAAGACCCAGAAGTGAACTCACACACCTATGGTCACTTGATCTTTGAAAAGGGGCTAAAACGATTCAGTGGAATAAGACAGCATTTTCAACAAATGGTGCTGGTTTCACTGGCAGTCAGCATGTAGAAGATGCAAATTGATCCATTCTTGTCACCCTGGACAAAAATCAAGTCCAAGTGGATCAAGGTCCTCCACATAAAACCAGAAACACTCAAACTAATACAAGAAAAAGTGGGGAAGAGTCTCGAACGCAGGGGCACTGGGGAAATTTTCCTGAACAGAACACCAATGGCTTATGCTCTAAGATCAAGAATCAACAAATGGAACTTCATAAAATTGCAAAGCTTTCTGTAAAGCAAGGGACACTGTCATTAGGACAAAATGGCAACCAACAGATTGGAAAAGGATCTTTACCAATCCCACATCTGATAGAGGGCTAATATCCAAAATATACAAAGAACTCAAGCAATTAGACTCCAGATTATCAAATAACCCTGTTTAAAAAGTTGGGTACAGGGGTTGGGGATTTAGCTCAGTGGTAGAGCGCTTGCCTAGCAAGCGCAAGGCCCTGGGTTCAGTCCCCAGCTCAAAAAAAAAAGTTGGGTACAGAGCTAAACAAAGAATTCTCAGTTGAGGAATATTGAATGGCTGAGAAGCACCTAAAGAAATGTTCAACATCCTTAGTCACCAGGAAAATGCAAATCAAAATAACACTGAATTTCAATCTCACACCAGTCAGAATGGCTAAGATCAAAACCTCAGTTGACAGCAGATGTTGGCAAGGATGTGGAGAAAGAGGAACACTCCTCCATTGTTCGTGGGATTGCACGCTGATACAACCACTTTGGAAATCAGTCTGGAGGTTCCTCAGAAAATTGGACATTCCACTACCTGAGGACCCAGCTTTACTTCTCCTGGGCATATACCCAAAAGATGCTCCAACATGTAACAAAGGCACATGTTCCACTATGTTCATAGCAGCCTTATTTGTAATAGCCAGAAGTTGGACACACCCCAGATGTCTCTCAACAGGAATGGACACAGAAAATGTGGTACATCTACACAATGGAATACTACTCAACTAACAAAAACAATGACTTCATGAAATTCATCGGCAAATGGATGGAGCTAGAAAATGTCATCCTGAGTGAGGTAACCCAATCACAAAAAGCACATATGGTACGCAATCACTGATAAGTGGATATTATCCAAAAAGCTCGGTTTACCCCAGATACAATCCACAGACCACATGATGTTCAAGAAGAACGACCAAAGTGAAGATGCTTCAGTCCTTCTCAGAAGGGGAAACAAAAATATCCATAGGAAGAAATACAAAGACAAAGTTTGGAACAGAGACTGAAGGAAAGGCTGTCCAGAGACTGCCCCACCTGTGGATCCAGCCCTTATACATACAGTCACCAAACCTAGACAACATTGCTGATGTCAAGAAGTGCATGTTCACAGGAACCTGGTATAGCTGTCTCCTGAGAAGCTCTGCCAGAGCATGGCAAATACTGAGGTGGATGCTTGCAGCCAACCATTGAGCTGAGAACAGGGTCCCCACTGGAGGAGTTAGAGAAATGATTGAAAGAGCTGAAGGGGCTTGCAACCCCATAAGAACACCAATACCAAATAACCAGCGCTCCCAGGGACCATCCATGAGTATACATGGACTGACCCATGGCTCCAGCTGCATATGAAGCAGAGGATGGCCTTGTTGGGCACCAATGGTAGGAGAAGTCTTTGGTCCTGCCAAGGCTGGACTTCCCCAGTGGAGGGAAATGTCAGGACGGGGAGGCAAGAAAGAGTGGGTGAATGGGTGGGGGAAACACCCTCAACGAAATAGGGGGAGGGGAAATAAGGAGGTTTATGGATGGGAAATCCAGAAAGGGGATAACATTTGAAATGTAAAGAAAAAAATCCAATAAAAAAAAAAAGCTCAGAGCACAATAGATTCTGACAATGATGTGGAAAAAGAGGAACACTCCTCCATTACTGGTGGGATTGAAAACTAGTACAACTCCTTCAAATCAATCTGGTGATTCCTCAGAAAATTTGAAGTAGTTCTACCTGAGTACCTAGCTATACCTCTCCTGGGCATATACCCAAAAGATGCTCCAACATATAACAAGGACACATGCTCTACTATGTTCATAGCAGCCTTATTTATAATAGCCAGAAGCTGGAAAGAACCCAGATGCCCTTCAACAGAGGAATGGATACGGAAAATGTTGTACATTTTGACATAGTGAAATTCTACTCAGCTATTAAAAGCAAGGACATCATGAATTTTGCAAGTAAATGGATGGAACTAGAAAATATCATCCTAAGTGAGGTAACCCAGACCCAAAACAGCATACATGGAAACACAGGCACAAAAAAATGGAGCCGAGACTGAAGGAAAGGACATCCATAGAGCTCCTCACTTTAGGATCCATGTTTTGCATAGACACCAAACCCTGACACTATTGTGGATGCCAAGATGATGTGCTTGAAGACAGGAGCCTGGCACGGCTGTCCTCTGAGAGGCTCTACCAGCACCTGACTGAGACAAATGCAGATACTTAAAGTCAACCATTGGACTGAGCTGGGGGACCCCTTTGGAATAGTTACAGGAAGGACTGAAGGAACTGAAGAAAATTGCAACCTTATAGAAAGAACAGCATCAACTAACTGGACCCCTCATAGCTCCCAGGGATTAAGTCACCAATCAAAGAACATACATGGGCTGGTCCATGGTCCTCACTATACATGTAGCAGAGGACTGTCTTGTCCTGCCTAAGTGGGAAGGGATGTGCTTGGTTTTGTGGAAGTTTGATGCCCCAGAGAAGGGGCATGCTAGAGGGATGCGGTGGGAGTGGGTGGGTGGGGGAGAACCCTCTGAGAGTTGGAGGGGAGTGAGCATGGGTTGGGGGGCCTGTGGAGGGGAAACCAGAAGGGACAATATGTAAATAAATAAAATATTAATAAATATAAAATAAAATGTAGATGTAATCATTTCATTCTTATCACTTAGGAAGAGTATAAGTTTTTTAGGAGTGGTGGTCAAATCAGGACAAAGAGATGAAGAACAAGACAGACAGACAGATAGATAGAGGCACTTTCTAGAGATATAGATAAATGAGAGATAAATGGGTGACTGATATATGATTGATAGCTAGGAAGTTGATAGACAGATTACTTAGAAGATGATACATAGGTGAACAGGTGATTGGTTGACAATAGGTAAATATATTGATATTTGATCAACAGAGATAATTAACACAGAGATAATTAGATAAATAGATGATTGCTTAGTATATAATCAAGAATTGATTATGGATGGATGTTTGATTAGTAAATAAATATATTATGTGTATCATTACAGTATCATTCCAACTTATCATTGGTCATATTAGATAATATTGTCTACTTACAAAAACAAAAACAAGCAAATACAGCTGGCCTTCTCCTTACATTCTACGTCTGTGACTCTACAATTGAAAATATTTTAGTTACATCTGTTCTATCTATACAGGCCCCCTCTTTTTCGGTCATTGTTTCTTAAACAATACACTATGGTGATTATAAGTGTTTGCCCTTTGTTGGCTATAAGCACTCACGGATGGTTAGCAGTGCATGGGAGGATATGTAGGCTACACGCAAGAACCACAGCACTTTACGTCAAGGGCTTGAGCCTCAGTTGTTCTTGGCGTCTATGGGGGGTCCTTGGAACCAGTACCCTTCAGAGACACCAGGGACAACTTCACTTTCTTTGGTTATATCTTAGAGAAATAATGTTTATTCAATCATGAATCTGGCATATGATGTTTAATTCACACTAAGCTTTATTAGTAAAATGATGAATATTTTCCAAAGTTTGGAGAATATGGATCTAATTGAAGCGCATTCTTTTATTGTATATGGCTACATGAATGAGCCTTACCTGAAGTCTACAGATGACAGGAGGTCTGTCCTCAGAAGATTGTGTGTGTGTGTGTGTGTGTGTGTGTGTGTGTGTGTGTGTGTGTGTGTGTGTGTGACCTCATGTGTGCACAGGTATATATGTGTGTGGACAGACTTGAGTGTCATTCCACAGGTGATGTGCCCTCTTGTTTTTCTTTTACTGTTTCTCTTTCTCTGTCCCTCCCTTTCTCCCTCCCTCCTTCCCTTCCTTTTTTTTGAGTTAGTATCTCTCAGGGGTCTGAAGCTCACCAAGTAGGCCAGACTGGCCATATAGCAAGCCAGGGATCTCCTGTCTCCACTTCCCCGATAGTGGGATTGTAAGTGCATACTCCACATCCAGATGCCCTCTCCCATCGGTTTTGAGAATCATGTTCAAGTACTTTATCACCTGAGCCAGCCATCTGCCCAGATTCTCCCTGGATGTTTCTTAATGCATCAGTTTATCAGTTAAGGGGCTGCTGGCCTCTGAGGGTAGGATGAATCTTTGAGTGCGTTCTGAGCATGCAACTTGCCTGTCATTATATACCAGCAGTGGGGTCTCTGGAATCAAAATGGCACAAACTCCTGATCCCATATTCAAATAGCCAAGCTGAGGGCAGGGAAGATGGTTCAGTGGGCAAACATTCAAGACATGAATTTGAACCCACAATAAAGCCAGACATGGTCATGTACATCTGTAGTCCCAGTATCTCTACAGAGATGAGAGACAGTCCCCAGAAGCTCACAGGCCAGCAAGTCAGGCCTTTGTGGTGGGAAACAAGAAACCCTGTCTCAAACAAGGTAGAAGGCAAGGGCAGACCCATATGGTTGGTTACACTTCTAGGATGATTCCTGGTGAAGGACCCCTGTCCCGGGTCCCATACACAGAAACCCTGCTCTTGAACTATTACTATTACTGGTGTGTGCTCGTGTGCCATCGGGTGCTCTGAGGGATAACTGACTTCTCAGTGACTTTGAGGTCTCCTCATAAGAAGAGTTAAATTACCATCTCAGCATCCAGACTGCTGAATCTGAGTTTCTTGGCTAGTCTATGGCCATCTCCTTCCTGTGAAGTAAAGATGGGAGGTACTTTCTACCTCTAGAGGCTGGTGGGAAGGTACTGAGAGTTAATGGGTACTAGGCCTATAACTGGCTTATGGCTTATAGCAGGCAAACGACTTGACTGACTTCTCCGAGCCCCCTCCTTTGAATTGCCTATTGGGTTCAGCCACTATCCTTGCACCACCTTAAGGCATCCTACAAGCAGTCTGGGAAGTTTGTGTTATGCCAGTTCACAGATGATGAACTGAGGGCAGAGAGGGGACACATGGGCAACACACGGTTCCCACAACCAGAAACTAGAAGAACCAGAGCTTGACCTGAACATCTCTGACTGCTGTGGAGGGAGAAAGGACAGAGGACACCAGGAAGTTGACAGACTGTACAGTGATCTGGCTAACTGTGGTATCCTTAAAGAAGATTTTGGGCTTTGGACCAATTGCTTTGTGTGTCTTCTAGTAGCTTAGAAGTCTTGGGTATTTGATGAGACTCAGAATCTGGGCAGAGCAGAAGGCAACAGAAAACTACCCTCTCAGACCAGAACACTGAGTTCCTTTGCTCTCTATGTCAGGTGAGGTTGACCTGCTGACCAATCACAGGCATGCTCACTCCCCCCAACCCCCACGCCTGGGCATCTACTCGACTCTTGGGGCATCTGAGGACACAGAGGATGTTATCTTGGCCTGACAAAGCCACTGGGTCTAGGTCACTGAGGCCTAGTTTCCAGGGAATGCATCCGGTGAGGCTGCAGGTAACCTAGACAGGCAGTTGGCATTGTCCCTAGAGGGTACTTCCCACGGGACCCAGGCAAGGACAGTCACCTCACCCTGATGTGAATGTGATTCCCAGAGATGGCACTGGGGATTGCAGAAGCAGTTCCTGAAGCTAAAAACATCTGCAAATGCTCTGTGTCCTTCTCTACTTGTACAGACATCACAATGATGATGGTGTCCCCAACACGATGCTGAGGGATTCTCACATGGAATTCACAATCATATTTAATACTCATAATCATATTTAATACTCAGTCCTGTGAGAAAGGGGCTTTGTTTTGGAGGTAAAACTCAGAGACTCATGCACGCTTGGGCAAGTGCTCTACCACAGGGCTATTGTCCCAGCTTTTTTGTTGCTAAATGTTGAGAGGTTCCGCTAAATTGCTTGAACACTTACCTTGCATTCACTTTGTAGCCCAGACAGGCCTTGAACTCCTGATCCTTCTGCCTCAGCTTTCTAAGCAGTGGGAGACTTCAGACCTACTGGGTCTGAATCTCATCTCCACTTTAGAATAGACCTTAAATAAGATGCTTATACAAACTGAGCAGGCTAAGGGCTCTTTAGAGGGCAAAGAATGGAGTTAGAACATCAATCCTTGGAAGCCTGACTTGTTACCAGTGGGCTGTATCTCACCCTGATCATGACCCTTTCAGGTTTTTGTACCCCTCAGATGTAAGGCTGGGCCCTGGTGTGGTTTGCCTTAAGCTGGGTACAAAGGAGGACTCAGCCAAAGACCGGGAAGGAGAGCAAATCCATGCACAATGCTAGAGCCTGCTCTTTCACTGGCACCTGGTGTGCACCTCACAGAAAGAAGGCAAGATATGTCATGTGCCCTTGACCTGAATGATACAAGATTCTGGCAGACGAAGAAGATCCAATAGGACGAAGTGACGTCCCCCAAACATACAACTAGGAAGACAGCCAAACTCAAACCTAAGGGGCTCTTGAGAAGGCAATGAGTTCAGAGTCCACAACAGCTTCCAGAGGGGCTGTATATCCAACCCAGGTCAGAATGGAACCCTGGAAAGATCTTATCAGCTGTCAAACCTGGGCTAGCCAGTGCCAGCCCATGCCTGATACCCCACCACCTATTTAGGACTCTCCTAGGAATTTCCAGCTCTGCCATTCATTTACCTGTGACAAGAAACAGTAGCCCTGCCTAGCCAGGGGCCCAAGGTCACAGGCTTAGAGAAGGCACCACCTAGGTCTGCCCTATCCTGTCTGTACCCCAGCACACACAGGATCTCCATTTATCCATGAGTTCCTTACCCCATGCTATTTGCTGTGCATGGTGGTAAGCATGGAGAAACACTAGTAAGCACTAGTAAGGAAGATTGGTTCATGAAGACACCTTGCCCATTTCAATTACCATACTTAGGTCATTGTCCCCAAACTCTTATAAATAAGCTACCTTAAAGTTTTGAAGGCTCTTGTATCTTGAAATAAATTTAGACTTACTAGAAGCTCCTGAAATTATAGAGTCCCCATGTGGCTCTGCCCAGCTCATGTGGGCTTAAACAGCCTACAAAGGTAGAGCCTTTTTAAGCAAAGGAAACTATACCAGCATCTCTAACCCACACCTTACTCAGATGCACCAGTGTTCACATGCAATCGTGGTTCTTCCAATGGAGCATACTCTGGAATTGTATCCTGCAGAGACAATTAGTACTGATGCTGTCATGCTTGAGACTCGGATTTGTTCTGCCACCACCAAGATTTCACCACTGTATTCCTGTGGCCTCATTCCCATTGGGTCCCTTTACCGTCATGCTAGTCTCACTGTTCCCAACCTTAAGTTCTGGGTGCTTCTGACCTGTTGACAAGTTCTATCATTTGTCATTTTGAGGTATTCTTTTAAATGCCATCATGCAGCCTTTATCCTTTTTTGATTGGATTTTTTTCTCTTGGCATAATGTCCTGGAGAGCTGGCCAAGTGGGTGAATATTATCAGCATTCATTCCTTCTTGTAGCCAAATAAAAGCTGATTCACCCACTTGTCTGTTGAAGGTCATTTGGGCTGTTTCTGGTTTGGAACTATTACAAATAAAGCTGTTGTGAGGGTTCATGAACACTATTCAGCACAAACATTCTCTTTCATGTTCAATAGAAATGTACAGGAAAGCAAGGGCTGGGCCTCAGGGAGCATGTACACTCTAAAAGTCACATTCCTGTTACTGTTATTGTATGTGCCTGTGCACATGGCACAGTGTGCGTGTGGAGGTTCCAGCAAGCACAACTCTTTCCTTCCGCCTTCAGCCTTGAATTCCAGGAATGGAGCTTAGGCCATCAGACTGACACTGCAAGCACTTTTACCTGCTGAGTCAGCTATGCAGTCTCCGTGCATCTAACATTGTAAGAAGCGACCAGGGGCTGGAGAGTCAAGTGATTAAGAACACTAGCTGCTCTTGGAGAGGGCCCAAACCTGGCACCCACATGGCAGCTCACAACCACCTGTCACTCTATTTCCAGGGAACACGATGCCTTCCTCTGACTTTCTGAGGCACCTAGCCATGCATGTGGTGTACATACATACATACAGACAGGCAGGCAGGCAGGCAGACAGACAGAACACTCATATACATAAAATCAAATGAAAAAAACTAAAAGAAAAGCTTACCAAATGTGCTCTGAGTTGATGTATCCTTTTAGACTCCCATCAGCAATTCTGAAGAAACACATGATTATGACAACACTTACTACATCTGAAAGTTTTTTTGAGTCATACTAACAGTTGATGATTGTGGCTTTATTTTGGCATTTCTCTCATAGCCAAAGGCCTACCTAGTTATAATGTGCCTCTCTCTACCTTTGACCCATTTTAGAAAGGGATTTTTAAAATTATATGTTTATTTGAGGCCCACGTGCACGGGCATGAGTGCGTGTAGGCCACAGTATACACGTGGAGGTCAGAGGTCAATCCCCTCCCTCCACCATGTGGGACCTGGAGCTTAAACTCATGTCTCTAGGTACAGTAGCAAGTGTCTTTACCCACAGGGTCATCGCTATGGCACTGGAATTTGGGGGTTCACTTAAGTTTTAAAAGTTCTTTACATGTTACCAATTTTTTGTTTGCTTGTCTTTGTTTTCCTCATAGGCTCTATTTCCAGCTTCTCAACTGAATATCACTGGATAGCACTGTATTTCCAGATTCTTAACTGGTCCTTCTAGAAAGCGTAGGTTTTAAAGTTTGATGACACCCACCTTGCCATCTTCCTTCCCTAGGGACTGTGCTTTGAAATTATATTCAGGAAGCTTCAGCTAACATGAGCCGCAAAGCCTTTCTCTTACGCTTTCTTAAAAATTTCTATAGTTTTATATCTCACACTTATATCTGTGATTCATTAGGAGTCAAGGTTTGTATTTGAGCTTCATATTTTTGTCTGTAGGGAGCTGGGTTATTTTGCTTCATGAACAGGGTATTCACTCATCTCTGGTTAGTGCTCCTTGAGTCTCACCAGTGTTTACAGTTTTCATTTTAATGTCTGTATTAGGGGTTGGGGATTTAGCTCAGTGGTAGAGCGCTTGCCTAGAATAGAGCAAGGCCCTGGGTTCGGTCCTCAGCTCCGAAAAAAAGAAAGAAAAAAAAGTGTCTGTATTAGCTTTACTAGGTTTATACCTTAAGGTTTTGAGTGATTATAAATGACATCATAATTTTCCTTCTGGACTTAATTGTTCATTGATTACAAGTCGGATCACTTGGACACGATTGAATTTTGTGTATTGGTCCTGTGTCTTGTGGTGTCCAGTGACATTTGTCAGCTCTAGGAATTGGGTTTCTCGCTGCTCTTCTGGGGGTCCCAGCTCTGTTCCCCAGCTCTTCAGGCCTCTGTCTCGCTCTAGGACACTTGAGCTTCTTGCACCTGCCTAGCCAGTGTCCTGTGGTCAGAGAGCCTGGCAAGGAGGAGCAAGGAGCCTAAGGACATGCCTTAGGGCTTTTTCCTACTTGTAGTCAGACTGGGGCAAGCATTACATGAAGGCTATCAAGGCCTCCCTGCTGGACCTGGAACACAAAGGGACGGAGATTGAAGGACAAGACTGTGAAGGTCAGCTTCATTTCTTTGTTGACTTAAAACAAACAAACAAAAATAAAAAAAAACAAACAAAAATAAAAAAAAAAAAAAATAAAAAAAAAAACAACTGAGAAAAAAAGGTTTATTTGGCTCACACTTTCAGGTTGCAGTCCATCACTGAGGGAGAGAGGAAGCAGAAGTCACAGAGGAAGCCTGCTTCCTGCATGACTCTTCCTGGCTTGCTCAAACAGCTTTCTCATACAGGCCGGGTCCACCTGCCCCAGGGGTGGCACTGCCCATAGTGGGTTGGCCCCTCCCTTGCCAATCAACAATCAAGAAAATGTCTCCCAGACATGCCCACACGGGCCACTTAGATTAAGGAAGTTCACCTCTTAAGCCTCCCTTAGATCAAGCTGGACTGTGGTGTGTTGACAGCCAAGGGAATGGAGCTGTACACTGTTCCAAGCCAGCTTACAACTTTTGTGATCAAGTTACCTGAATTTTATTTTTACAAGTTAAGATGTGAGCTTTTATATTGCTATCTCATCAACATTCCAGAAAAGGAACAGCTGATTAACCCCATGTACATAACTCAGACTGCCTGGTCCAAATGCTAAAGCCACTGGGTGACTCTGAAAAAGTTACCAAACTTCTTTGTGGACCACTTTCCTCTTGGATAACAACAGTACCCACATCAGAATGCAAAACGGGGCTTACAAAAATAGCAAACTTGCTGTTCTTTTTAAAAATTGAAAAGTGCAGGGGCTATAGAGATGGCTTGACAGGAAAAGAGCTTAAGTTTGGGTTCTCTGCATCTGTGTAAAAAAACAGGCGTAGCAGCATGCGTCAACAGGGCTGAGGGACTAGACAGGAACATCCCTGGTGCTCCCTGATTGACCAGTTGGTCTAGGTTAGGCAGCAAGCTCCGGGCGAAAGACCCTGTCTCTAAAAACAAGGTAGAAAAGAGACCCGTTGTCGACCTCTGACCTCCATTCCCATCTGTGCAGCTAAACTTATATGCATACACAACACACATACACACACATACATGTGTGCATGAGTCTGCTCACATACACAGATCTCTAACACCTTGTAAAGTACAAATAAAATTATGTAAAACATGGGAATTAAAAACAGACACAAGTCCCATATTTGCTTCTTGCACCACGCCTGAGGAGCACTGGTCTCTGATGTGGTAGGGGTTCAGGCCACTCCACTTGGTGCTCATGGAGAACATGGCTATGGCTGTCCTTCCTTCTCCCTGACTTCTTGGACATACACATGGAGAGCGTGTTCTGAGAAGTGAGACTGCTGAGTCAGGAGATGTGCTCGTTCCTGACTTTAATAGCTCCTGCCCACACTGCACTCGGGGAGGCCATATCCACTTACAGGGCTGGGCATTTCCACTTCTCCACACCCACAGCAACACTTGATATGGTCAGCCCTCAGTCCTCTGGGGAAGGAGCAAGCAGGAAGGGAGCGTGGCATCCTGAGGAGACATCCTTCATCCTCAGCGAGTCCATGTGCTCATGAAATGAATTTTTCATGACTTAAGCAATGAACAGTGGGTTGTAAGCAATGCCTTTCCACCCAGGAGCCTGAGCACTCTTTCATCTATCATGGGAGGAAGATACACCTGCTAACCCAGACGTTCGGGGTCACGATTGCTAATGTAAGGAGGTCTGTGAGGGGCCACGGGGCAACAGTGCAGATGTTAACAGTCAGGTGGATGAAGGTGTCTGCAGTAGCTGCCAGACAGACTTCTAAACACTTTACATGTGAAGGCTCAGGTACAGCCATGGAGTAGATGTTACTCTTCACTCTTTTTTTTTTTAATATTTATTCATTTATTTCATGTATGAGTACACTGTGGCTGTCTTCAGATACACCAGAAGAGGGCATCAGATCTCTTTACAGATGGTTGTAAGCCACCATGTGGTTGCTGGGAATTGAACTCAGGACCTTGGGAAGAGCAGTCAGTGCTCTTAACCGCTGAGCCATCACTCCAGCCCTCTTCTTCACTCTTAATATATTGATTTATTTATCCAATCGCTCATTCATTCATTCATTCATTCATTCACCAACCACAACTTTCTCAAACTCGCTATGCAGCTGTGGATGGAGGGTAGCCTTGAATTTCTCATCCTCCTACCTATTTCTCCAAGCTCTGAGATCATAAGTGTGGAGCACAACACCCACTTTCTGTGCTATGGGAGTGATCCCAGGGCTAGATACTTGGTGGACAAGCAGTCCACCAACTGAGCCACATCACCAGCCCCAGACACTGATGAATGTGGATGAATCTGAAACGCAGCATAATAATTTGCCCAGGGCCACAAATAAATAGAGGGATTAGGAATAAAGCCCAAGCAACTGGCTTCAGAGCCCATGTCACTAGCCAGATTCTCTGTAGCTCTTTCCTTCTGCTAGAGAATTCTCCAGGGCGGCAGAGAGGGAATGTACACAACTTGAGTGCTCCAAGTACCCTGTGGTACAGAGCAGCAGCAGTGACATCCGTGTCTGTTGACCTGATGACTCTCTTTTCTGCATCTAGGTTTATATACAGTCAAAGTGTAAGACTGGATGGTGACAAGGTTCTGAAGCCCTGCCTCCCAGTCCTCATCAGTGGAGATAGACAAGTAAACAGCTTTGCCCACAGTCACAGTACAGAGCAGCAGTGCAAGTCTATCCCAACATTTGGCCTCTTAGCTGGGTATGGTAGGCGTGGGGGGAGGTACCCCAAATATGTACATATTTAAATCAACCTAGAAGTTGTATTCCATGGCAAACATTTTGCAGTGTGGTTAAGGTTACGGGTCTTAAGGAGATAACCCTTCTGGGTCAGAAGACTCACAGGAACTCCTGCAAAGCAGAGAATGCTTACTGGAGTGTAGGTCAGTGGTAGAGTGGTTACTTAGCACACATGGGATCTTAGATCCATTCCCAGACACTCTTAAAAATAAGACAAACCCCCCTCCCCAAAGCAGAGAATGTTCTGTGACTGGTGCCAGAGGGGGTTAGCAGAAAACGTCAGAGGCTTTGGAGTGAGTGGCAGTCCTTGAGTTCTTGTTGCAGAGTTTACTGGGAAAGCTTGGGAAGCAATGGAGCAGCCTGTCAGAATGGAGGAGACCTGGAGACCAGCCTTCAGCTGCCAAATGGACCTCAATCCTACACTTGCTTGAAGGGAATTCAGCCTGCAACCAAGGACCTCAGACACAGGCCATCTCTAGAGCTTCCCCAAAGGAGTATAAGCTCATGAGACTCTGAGCAGGTGACTCTGTTGTCCCTGGACTTCTGACCTCCAGGAATATGACATCATTAATGTGTGTGGGTTTAAGTTGCTAAACATGTGGTAATGTGTTATGGCAGCAAATAGGAAATGAAAAATCCCTTGTTGCTATTCAGCATGGCAGGTGACTGGCAGGACCTGAAGGCCACAGACGCTTGGCAGGGCTTGATCTAAAAATATCCCCTTCCCTGGCCTGCCAAACCCCCTGATATTTCCACTGTTAGAGCCACATCTTGAAAGTGAAGCATTTTCTCTAAAGGTCTTGATGCTAAACTCAGACACAATCTGAGGCGAGAGCCTGGGAGATGGTGTAGCGGGTAAAGAGGATCACTGCCAATCCTGAGGACCTGAGTTTGATCTCTGGGACCTACACAGTAGAAGGAGAGAGTTGACTTCTTCAAGTTGTCCTCTAACCTCCACATGTGCATAGTACACACACACACACACGTACACACGTACACACACACACACACACACACAGAGAGAGAGAGAGAGAGAGAGAGAGAGAGAGAGAGAGAGAGAGAGAGAGAGAGAATGTTCAGAATGGCTTGGGCTTTTGAAATTTCCAAGCACATGTCTAGTGACACATATCTTCCAACAGGGTCATATCCCTTAATCTTTCCCAAATAGTTCCACCAACTGGGGACCAGGCATTCAAATATGTAAGCTTATGGGGGAACATTCTTATTCAAACCACCGCACAATGAAATACAAAAGTTAGAAAAGTAATCTGAGCGCTGAAAGAACAGTATATTGTTTTTGGAGTTGTGTCATAGTCTGGGCCCTCTGCCCCCAAGCCAAGGTCAGCCACTGTGCTCAATAGGACCAACTACACAGACAAGTGACAGCAAGAAGGTGAGGACAAGGCTTACTCAATGTGACCACATCAGGAAGAAGGACAGAGGATTCCCCAAGTCCATCTTTGGAGTCCTCGAATGAAGATTAGGCTTAAGTACAGGGCTAGATGTCTTCATAGCTAAGCAGTACTGGTCAAGGCATAGTCCTCCCTGCTATTATTGACAAATCAGGCTCCAGGTGTTTTGAAAGGTTGTTGGAACAGTATGAAATCTCTTTCTGGGGTGTCTTTCTAAGAGACAAGTTCCCCTTATGGCTAGCACTGGGAGCCCAGCATTATATTTCTCCCAGTGTGAGTCTAACATTTTGGAGCCTGTTGTTTCAGTAGTCTGATAGACAGGAAGAGACATAAAGGTCTGTCTTTAGAATAGCTTGATCCTGCCTGGATGGAGGTGTTTCCAACCACAGACCACAGACTATGGAGATTTAAAACTTCTAGGCAGACTTGGGAAGCTCTATATAGGAGAGGGAAGTAGAGAGGCCTGAACAGAGTCCAGAGACCAAAGGCCACTGGTGACAGGAAGAACAGGAATGTGACTGCTGTTACAATTTTATCTGGAGCTATCTTGCTACCATAGTACGGACTGAGAAGAAAACAGACTTGCTTGGGAGACGGTGGAGGGGCAAGGACAACAACATACCTTGTTGGGCCATGATGAGCAGTGTGAAAGCCTGCAAATGCCAGGTCACCCAATAAGAGAATGAGTTATGTTCATTAAGTTCTCCATGTGTATGTGAATCCATGACTGCATGGTGAGAGTGTGTGTGTTCATGAGTGCATGAGTACCTGTGTGGAGGCTGGGGGATAACCTTTGTGTCCTTCCTCCGATGTCTTTCACCTTTCCTTTTTCTTGAGACAGGGTCTCTCACTGGCCTGCAGTTTGCCCAGTGGGTAGACTTATGGCTGCTGAACTAGGACCCAACTGTCTCCTCCTCCCCTACACTGGGATTACAACAGTTTATCCCCACGCCAGGCCTTTCCCCCGTCTCAGTATTGGGGATTGAACCCAGGACCCCAAGTATACTAAGCAAACACTCTACCACTGAGCTGCATCTCCAGGCAATGCTTGGCTTTGGAGAACGTGGGTTCTTAGGAATTGTACTCAGGTCCTCATGCTTGCCAGGCAAGTACTTTTTTTTTTTATTAACTTGAGTATTTCTTATTTACATTTCGAGTGTTATTCCCTTTCCCGGTTTCCAGGTCAACATCCCCCTAGCCCCTCCTCCTCCCCTTCTTTATGGGAGTTCCCCTCCCCACCCTCCCCCATTGCCGCCCCCCAACAATCACGTTCACTGGGGTTCAGTCTTAGCAGGACCCAGGGCTTCCCCTTCCACTGGTGCTCTTACTAGGATATTCATTGCTACCTATGAGGTCAGAGTCCAGGGTCAGTCCATGTATAGTCTTTAGGTAGTGGCTTAGTCCTGGAAGCTCTGGTTGCTTGGCATTGTTGTACATTTTGGGGTCTCGAGCCCCTTCAAGCTCTTCAGTTCTTTTCTCTGATTCCTTCAACGGGGGGTCCCGTTCTCAGTTCAGTGGTTTGCTGCTGGCATTCGCCTCTGTATTTGCTGTATTCTGGCTGTGTCTCTCAGGAGCGATCTACATCTGGCTCCTGTCGGTCTGCACTTCTTTGCTTCATCAATCTTGTCTAATTGGGTGGCTGTATATGTATGGGCCACATGTGGGGCAGGCTCTGAATGGTGTTCCTTCTGTCTCTGTTTTAATCTTTGCCTCTCTATTCCCTGCCAAGGGTATTCTTGTTCCCCTTTTAAAGAAGGAGTGAAGCATTCACATTTTGATCATCCGTCTTGAGTTTCATGTGTTCTATGCAACTAGGGTAATTCAAGCATTTGGGCTAATAGCCACTTATCAATGAGTACATACCATGTGTGTTTTTCTGTGATTGGGTTACCTCACTCAGGATGATATTTTCCAGTTCCAACCATGAATTTTATAAAGTCATCGTTTTTGATAGCTGAGTAATATTCCATTGTGTAGATGTACCACATTTTCTGTATCCATTCCTCTGTTGAAGGGCATCTGGGTTCTTTCCAGCTTCTGGCTATTATAAATAAGGCTGCTATGAACATAGTGGAGCACGTGTCTTTGTTATATGTTGGGGCATCTTTTGGGTTTATGCCCAAGAGAGGTATAGCTGGATCCTCAGGTAGTTCAATGTCCAATTTTCTGAGAAACCTCCAGACTGATTTCCAGAATGGTTGTACCAGTCTGCAATCCCACCAACAATGGAGGAGTGTTCCTCTTTCTCCACATCCTCGACAGCATTAGGCAAGCACACACTCTGAATATCACACACTCTGAATGCTGTATGTGATGTCTCACCACAGGCCCAGAAGCAAGACAGCCAAGAACTGTGCATTGAAGCCCTTGAAACCACGAGCTAACGTGCATCTCACTTTTTAAATTGTTCACATTCAGTATTATGTCACAGCAGTGTAAGAATGCTAACAGAATTATCAGTAGCATTTGCTTCTAAAAGGTGTAATATGTAGCTCACAAGGCTCATCTGCAAGTCTAATGTGCAATCATATTAGATCCAGAATTGCTAAGGTCAAAAGGAACAAACAACCAAGCTAACATAACCAATAAGGGGATGATGCTCCTATGAGGCTAATGCTGTCACCACATGCTGCACAGAGACCCACATCAACCCAGGTCTTGTAATAATCCTACCGATTGGGTGACATTATTTGGGGTGGTCTCTGCAAGCACTACCACCAACAGAGAAATGATCTGGATGATGCAAGGAAGTCCGGTTCAATACAACTTACTTAGCCCGTGCTAGTTCAAACGTCTAGATTCTGTCACCAGGCAGATTATTCCAGACATATTAAAGAACAGCAAAACTTTGGGAAAAAAGTTCTCCCAGTGACAATTATCTCAATCAAGCTTAAGATTGACTACATGGAAACACTTGCAAAGTACATGTAGTCTCTTCCATAAGAATGGGTTTTATGATTGGGGATTTAGCTCAGTGGTAGAGCACTTGCCTAACAAGCGCAAGGCCCTGGGTTTGGTTCCCAGCTCCGAAAAAAAGAAAAAGAAAAAAAAAAAAAAGAATGGGTTTTATAGCTTAGGGACTGAGGGGAGGATCTGGGGTGGTCTAGGTCATCCCAGAGGTCACCAAGCTACAAAGTCTATGTGACATCTTCATTAGGTACTGGTTCTATTGACTGAGAAACAAAACTGAACATGAAGGTCTAGCAGGGAAAGTCTGGGGATTCAGGTGTAGCCCAACCTTACAGGTAGCACAGATACAGGCTAATAACAACATCCACTCCCTGCTTTCTGGTTTAAACAGGTCTACATCCTTCCTGTTGAAGAGACAAGCTTGTGTCCTTAACATTCCTGGTTTTGCTAGTGCTTATCTGGAAGCACAAGATTCCCATGCCCTCCACAGTTATTCTCTTCTTATATGCTGGGAAATACAGGTACAGAGCAGTTAAGTTCCAGTGACTGGGAAGGGTGGAGGCTGGATTTACAATGAACAATTTGGTCCGTATCCCCTGCTCTTTATCAAAGCTGGTTAGAAGACCTTTGGAGTTATAGGCAGTTAATGGCTGTTGGAAGGCAGTCATTTCCTTTCGGTGTGTAGTCCTTGGCATTTGCCCAAGTGAACCTCCCCCCTTCCACCCTCACCCCATGTCTCATGCCAGCAGCACTAATCAAATTCAGGAGACAAAAATCAAAGGGCATGGAAGTGGGAGAGAAACTTATTGGGAGGAAGGGGTTTGGGGGTATGTGAGGGTGACAGGGATGAAAAGAACCAAACTCACTATGTACATACATAAAGTAGTCAAAGCATTAAAAACTCAGACAGAAACAAAAATCTGCAATCATCAGCCTCTACTTTGCAACACACGCACACGCGTGCACACACACACATGCACACACATGCACAAGCAGACACACTTTACTTTATTTACACACTGAAATGAGAAATAAAGAAATGGTGTCCATAGTGACTGTGTGAGGAAAATGGCTCATTGGGTGAGGTACTTGCACTCCAAGCCTGAGGACCTGAGTTCCATCCTCAGTGCCTATGTAAAAAGCCAGCTACAGTGGTGTGCTTGTAACCCCAGAGCTGAGGAAGTTCAGATAGGCACATCACTATCTATGTGAACAGAAGGTCTAGCCTAGTCCTTGGGTGTCAGGTGCCACTGCCTCATAAAACAATATGACTGGGTATTGAAGAAAATTTCAATGGCTGGGGTTGGCTCCTGGTCTCCCACAATGCTTCTGCACCCACACACATTTCTGTCCTACCTAGATGTGTCCCCATAGATGGCTGGATTTCATACTCTGGGAAAGGACTATTAAATAGGATTGAGGGTCGTTTCTGGAGGTACATTCCTGAATGATATGCAACTATTTATATGGCTACAAGAGTATGGGGTTTTTTTTTGTTGTTGTTTTTTGTTTGTTTTTTGGGTTTTTTTGTTTGTTTGTTTGTTTTTTTGAAAGAAAACCCATCACTTTTATTGCATACTCAAAGGATTAGAGAACCTAAAAGAGGGCTGAATATCTGAGTTAAGATCATGAATAACTTGGGGCCGGGGAAGCCATGCCATAAACCAGTGGATAGAAGATGGATGACCAGGGCTATGGAGAATGAGCTGCAGGGTGGCGGGTATGGGAGAAGAGCAAGGGTGGGTAAAGAGAGATGTCTTAAGATGAGGGAGACTTGAGCATGTTAGTGCGTTGAAGAAAAAGAAAGGGAGGGAGGGAGAGGGAAGGGTGTGTTGAGATAAAGCAATGAAACGGTCCCTCACACCCAGCAGGAAAGATTCAAGAAAGACTTGAAAATCAAGAGCAGTTTATTTCCTGGGTTCTCTGGCTCCCCTAGGAGAGCTTTGCATACTTGTCTACCCAGGTCTCATCCCCCACTGTGGGTCAGGCCCCTGCCAGCAGCTCACTTTTGCCACAGGACAGCCTCTGCCTCACAAGTGGTGGGATTAAAGGTGTGTGCCAACACACTTCATAGTAATTTTGGTTTTGGCACTGGCTTTTAGTAGGAAGTATGGAAATATGTAAAGGTGGCTGTTTGGATAAGAATTCCCTCCATAGGCTCAATGTTTGGTCCCAGTTGGTGGAAATGTGACTTGTTGGAGTATGTGTGTCACTGGAGGTAGACTTAAAGGTTTCAGGTCTGTCTGTCTGTCTGTCTGTCTGTCTGTCTGTCTCTGCCTCATACTTTTGGATCATATGTAAACACTTGAGTGCTCAAGCACCTGCCTGCCTGCTGCCTTGCTCCCTGCCATGATGGTCATGGAGGCCTAAATTAAATGCTTTCTTTTATAAGTGGCTCGGTCATTATGTCTCCTCACAACAATGGAAAAGTAACTAAAACACTGGGTGTATGAGGGCTGTTCCATTAAAGTCAGTTGTTATAGCTTCATCCTGGTACTGGTCCTGTCTTCAATGAGAACTGTAGCCCTTTGTTCTTTTGCATAGTAAGGTAGGACAGCTCCTTAGAGGGTTTCCCACACTTTTCTCCTAGGCAGTCAAACAGGGTAGAAAACTTCTCTACATCCATGAGCCTCCATTGCAGTTAATTTAACTTAAGCCTAGCACTGACTGCTTTATTCTAGACTAGGCCTTTGGTATGTGCTTGGAATTCCAGCATTGGGGACATGGATACAAAAAGATCTCTGTGACTCATTGGACAGCCAGTTTAGTTTAATTCATGAATCTCAGTGAGAGATGATGTCTCAAAAACAAGGTAGAAGGCTCCTAAAGAAAGATACCTGAGGGTGACTTCTGGTCTCTGCAAGCACATGCAGATACATGCTCATCCACATAGGTGAATGCACCCTTTCTTTCCATACCAAGACTCTCCTAGGTCAGGTATGGTAAAACATATCTGTAACACCAGCACAGAAAAACATACCATCTTTGAGGCCAGCCTAGTTTGCATATTGAGTAACAGAATAGTCAGGCTATACAAAAATACCTTGATGTTGTTGTTGTTATTTGTTTGTCTCTTCTGGTAAAAGTGGAAACCATAAATCCATTTTTCTGGACTCCCTTGCAGCTAGGATGCTGGCTATTCCTGTATAAGTGGCCTGCAACTCAGTGATCTGGTTCTGCTGGAAATTTTGAGATTCAACCAACACAATCTAAGATTTCCCTTTCTTCTCAACATAGCTAGAATAGATTATGCTGTTGGCAACCAAGAATTTGAGGAAATGTAGAAAAGACACAATTTTTTTAAAAGCAGTAAGGGATGGGAGCTTGGGCATTCTCCAAAGTCTGAGAAGGAAATCTCATCAGAGTGGGTATGAATTAATCCACCCTGGGGGTTTTGGAGGCCAGGACTGAGGTATAAAAAAATAAGACTGAGGGCTGGGGATATGGCTCAGAGGTTAAGAGCACTGACTGCTCTTAACCTAGAGGTCCTGAGTTCAATTCCCAGCAACCACATGGTGGCTCACAACCATCTGTATCTGCAATGGGATCCAATGCCCTCTTCTGTTGCGTCCAAAGTCAGCTACAGTATACTCGTATGCATAAAATAAATAAATCTTTAAAAAAAAGACAGATATGTGAGTGCTCCTAGGGGAGATTGAAATGCTCTTTCATAAGGAGCATTAAATTGCAGCAATACACAGCTGAGACTGTGGCATGGTGAACACAGGATATTAAACTTAGTCTCTGCATCTTCTCAGACCTCTAGTCGTTTTATGAACCAGAAGCCTTAGGTTGTTGATGTTATGCCCTTACATATGGAGTTATATTGTTTCTCTGACCCTAGGTTTATTTAACTATTTAGTGTGGATAGCATATGGTTCTGTTTAATACAGGACCTAGAAAAGCTTTTAGAAACTGTAAGGTACTGTACAAATGTCATCACTTCCAAAATCTCTGTAGTACCAAAACTGATGGGAAAAAATGATCACCACCTCAGTAAGGAAAAATGAGAAAACTTTTAAATAAAATTCATGCTTCTGGTTTCCACCTGTGCCTGGAACTGATCTTTCCCACAGGGAGAAAGCTGATCTCCCAGCAGTGCTGACACACCTGAGAGCATTGACCACCACTTCTGCTCAGAGGAACCACCTAGAGCCCTGAGGACACAGGAATCAAGGAGCAGTCTGGGACAGAATCCTTCCAGTTTCCATCTACACCTGGAGCTGACCCTCTGCCACAGCTCTCCGTACTCAAATCCCACTGGAAGAGAACTGGTATTTTAGAAACGCTGACACACAGGCTTACAGGAGGGTCAAGCCACTCTCAGAGACAGCAAGACCAGCTAATACCAGAGATAACCAAATGGTGAGAGGCAAGTGCAAGAACCTAAGCAACAGAAAACAAGGTCACTTGGAATCATCAGAACCCATTTCCCCCAATACAGCAAGCCCTGGATACCCCAAAACACTGGAAAAACAAGATTTTGATTTAAAATGACAACTCATAATGATGTTAGAGGACTTCAAGAAGGGCATAAATAACTCCCTTAAAGAAATACAGGACAACACAGGTACACAGGTAGAAGCCCTGAAAGAGGAAACATAAAAATCCCTTAAAGAATTAAAGGAAAACACAACCAAATAGATGAAAAAATTGAACCGAAATATCCGGGATCAAAAAATTGAAATAGAAAAAATAAAGAAATCTCATAGGGGGACAACCCTGGAGATAGAAAACCTAGGAAAGAGATCAGGAGACATAGATGCAAGCATCACCAACAGAATACAAGAGATAGAAAAGAGAATATCAGGGGCAGAAGATACCATAGAAAACACTAACACAACACTCAAAGAAAATGCAAAACATAAAAAGCTTCTAACCCAAAACATCCAGGAAATCCAGGAAGCAATGAGAAGATCAAACCTAAGGATAATAGGTATAGAGGAGAGTGAAGACACCCAAGTTAAAGGACCAGTAAATATTTTAAACACAATTATACAAGAAATCTTCCCTAACCTAAAGAAAGAGATGCCCATAAATACACAAGAAGTGTACAGAAACTCCAAACAGAATGGAACAGAAAAGAAATTCCTCCCGTCATATACTAGTCAAAATATCAAATGCACAAAACAAAGAAAGAATGTTAAAAGCAATAAGGGAAAAAGGTCAAGTAACATATGAAGGTCAACCTATAAGAATACCAGACTTCTCACCAGAAACTATGGAAACCAGAAGATCCTGGGCAGATGTCATACAGACCATAAGGGAACACAGATGCCAGCACAGGCTACTATATTCAGCAAAACTCTCAATTACCATAGATGGAGACACAGAGATATTCAATGAAAAACCAAATTTACATAATATATTTCCACAAAGCCAGCCCTACAAAGGATAACAGACAGAAAACTCCAATACAAGGAGGGAAACTACACCCTACAAAAAGCAAGAAAGTAATCTAATTTCAACTAACCCAAAAGAAGATAGCCGCCCAAACATAATTCCACCACTAACAACAACAACAACAACAAAACAAAAAACAAAAACAAAAAACAGGAAACAATAATCATTGGTCCCTAATATCTCTCAACATCAATGGACTCAATTCCCCAATAAAAAGACATAGGCTAACAGACTGGATACATAAGAAGGACCCAGCATTTTGCTGCATACAGGAAACACACTTCAGTGACAAAGAAAGACACTATCTCAGAGTAAAAGGCTTGAAAACAATTTTTCAAGCAAATGGTCCCAAGAAACAAACTGGAGTAACCATAAAATAAAATCAAATTTCAACCAAAAGTTATTTTAAAAGATAAGGAAAGATACTTCATTTTCATTAAAGGAAAAAATCCACCAAGATGAACTCTCAACCTTGAATATCTATGCTCCAAATGCAAAGGCACCTACATTCATTAAAAAAAAAAAAAAACCTTACTAAAGCTCAAAGCACACATTGCACCTCACACCATAATAGTTGGAACTTCAACACCCCATTCTCATCAATGGACAGATCATGGAAACAGAGACACAGAGAAACTAACACAAGTTATGAACCAAATGGATTTAACAGATATTTATAGAGCATTTCATCCTAAAACAAAGAATATACCTTCTTCTCAGCACCTCATGGTACCATCTCCAAAACTGACCATATATTTGGTCACAAACCCTCAACAAATACAAGAGATTAAAATAATCCTATGCATCCTAGCTGATCACCATGGACTAAGGCTGGACTTCAATAACAACAAAAACAACAGAAAGCCCACATATATGTGGAACTTGAACAATGCTCTACTCAATGATAACTTAGTAAAGGAAGAAATAAAGAAAGAAATTAAAGACTTTTTAGAATTTAATGAAAATGAAGGCACAACATACCCAAACTTATGGGATACAATGAAAGCAGTGCTAAGAGGAAAACCCATAGCTCTGAGTGCCTGCAAAAAGAAATTAGAGAGAGCATTCACTAACAGCTTGACAGCACACCTGAAAGCTCTAGAACAAAAAGAAGCAAATTCACCCAAGAGGAGTAGATGGCAGGAAATATCAAACTCGGGGCTGAAATAAACTAAGTAGAAACAAAAAGAACTATATAAAGAATTAACGAAACCAGGAGCTGGTTCTTTAAGAAAATCAACAAGCTAGATAAACCCTTGGCCAGACTAACCAGAGGGCACAGAGGCTAACAAAACATAGAGAATTAACAAAATCAGAAATGAAAAGGGAGACATAACAACAGAAACTGTGGAAATTCAAAAAAAGTCAGATCCTACGACAAAAGCCTATATTCAACAAAAGTAGAAAATCTGCATGAAATGGACAATTTTCTAGATGAATACCAGGCTAATTTAAAGTTAAATTAGCATCAGATAAAAGGTGCCAGAACTTCTGAAGAAATAGAAGCAGACATTCAAAGTCTCCCAATCAACAAAAGCCCATGACCAGATGATTTTAGTGCAGAATTCTATCAGACCTTCATAGAAGACCTCATACCAATACTATCCAAACTATTCCACAAAATTGAAACAGATGGAGCACTACCCAATTCCTTCTATGAAGCCACAATTACACTTATACCTAAACCACACAAAGACCCAACAAAGAAAGAGAACTTCAGACCAATTTCCCCTATGAATATCGATGCAAAAATACTCAATAAAATTCTCCCAAACTCAATCCAAGAACACATCAAAATGATCATACATCATGATCAAGTAGGCTTGATGTAGGGATGTTTCAATTTGTGGAAACCCATCAACCTAATTCACTATATAAACAAACTAAAAAACAAAACAAAAACAAAAAAACCACATGATCGTCTCATTAGATGCTGAGAAAGCATTTGGCAAAATTCAACTCTCCTTCATGATAAAAGTCTTGGAAAGATCAGGAATTCAAGGCCCAGACCAAAATGTAGTAAAAGCAATATTCAGTAAACCAGTAGCCAACATTAAACTAAATGGAGAGAAACTTGAGTAATCCCACTAAAATCAGGGACTAGACAAGGCTGCCCACTCTCTCCCTACCTATTCAATATAGTGCTAGTGCTAGAGAAATTAGACAAGAAAAGGAAGTCACAGAGAAACAAACTGGAAGGGAAGTAGTCGAAATATCACTATTTGCAGATGATATGACAGTATACTTGAGTGACGCAAAAATTTCCACCAGAGAACTACTAAAGCTGATAAACAACTTCAGCAAAGTGTCAGGGTATAAAATTAACTCAAACAAATCAGTAGCCTTCCTCTATTCAAAGGATAAACAGGCTGAGAAAGAAATTAGGGAAATGACACCCTTTACAACAGTCCCAAATAATATAAAATACCTTGGTGTGACTCTAACCAAACAAGTGAAAGATCTGTATGACAATAACTTCAAGTCTCTGAAGAAAGAAATTGAAGATCTCAGAAGATGGAAAGATCTCCCATGCTCATGGATTGGCAGGATTAATATAGTAAAAATGGCCATCTTGCCAAAAGCAATCTACAGGTTCAAAGCAATCCCCATTAAAATTCCTACTCAATTTTTCATAGAGTTAGAAAGATCAATTTGCAAATTCATGTGGAATAACAAAAAACCCAGGATAGCAAAAACTATACTCAACAATAAAAGAACATCTGGGGGAATTACCATCCCTGACCTCAAGCAGCATTGCAGAGCAATAGTGATAAAAACTTTATGGTATTGGTACAGAGACAGTCAGGTAAATTAGTGGAATAGAGGAGAAGACCCAGAAATGAACACACACACCTATGGACACCTGATCTTTGAAAAAGAGCTAAAACCATCCAGTGGAATAAGACAGCATTTTCAACAAATGGTGCTGGTTTCACTGGAAGTCAGCATGTAGAAGAATGCAAATTGATCCATTCTATTTTTTTCTTTTTTTTTTTTTCCCCCATCTTTATTAACTTGGGTATTTCTTATTTACATTACATTGTTATTCCCTTTCCCGGTTTCTGGGCCAACATCCCCCTTAATTCCTCTTCCCCTTTTTTATGGGTGTTCCGCGCCCCATCCTTCCCCCATTACCGCCCTCCCCCCAACAATCATGTTCACTGGGGGTTCAGTCTTGGCAAGAAGAAGGGCTTCTCCTTCCACTACTGCTCTTACTAGGCTATTCATTGCTACCTATGCAGTTGGAGTCCAGGGTCAGTCCATGTATAGACTTTGGGTAGTGGTTTAGTCCCTGGAAGCTCTGGTTGGTTGGCATTGTTGTTCATATGGGGTCTCGAGCCCCTTCTACCTCTTTCAGTCCTTTCTCTGATTACTTCAACGGGAGTCCCGTTCTCAGTTCACTGGATTGCTGCTGGCATTCGCCTATGTATTTGCTGTATTCTGGCCTTGTCTCTCAGGAGAGATCTACATCCGGTTCCTGTCAGCCTGCACTTCTTTGCTTCATCCATCTTATCTAGTTTGGTGGCTATACATGTATGGGCAACATGTGGGGTAGGCTCTGAATGGGTGTTCCTTCTGCCTCTGTTCTAAACTTTGCCTCCCTATTCCCTCTCAAGGGTATTCTTGTTCCCCTTTTAAAGAAGGAGTGAAGAATTAGCATTTTGGTCATCCTTCTTGAGGTTCATGTGTTCTGTGCATCCAGGGTAATTTGAGCATTTGGGCTAATATTCACTTATCAATGAGTGCATACCATGTGTGTTTTTCTGCGATTGGGTTACCTCACTCAGGATGATATTTTCCAGTTCCATCCATTTGCCTATAAATTTCATAAAGTCATCGTTTTTGATAGCTGAGTAGTATTCCATTGTGTAGATGTACCACATTTTCTGTATCCATTTCTCTGTTGAAGGGCATCTGGTTCTTTCCAGCTTCTGGCTATTATAACTAAGGCTATGAACATAGTGGAGCACGTGTCTTTGTTTTATGTTGGGGCATCTTTTGGGTATAGGCCCAAGACAGGTATAGCTGGGTCCTCAGGTAGCTCAATGTCCAATTTTCTGAGGAACCTCCAGACTGATTTCCAGAATGGTTGTACCAGTCTGCAATCCCACCAACAATGGAGAAGTGTTCCTCTTTCTCCACATCCTCGGCCAGCATCTGCTGTCACCTGAGTTTTTGATCTTAGCCATTCTCACTGGTGTGAGGTGAAATCTCAGGGTTGTTTTGATTTGCATTTCCTTTATGACTAAAGATGTTGAACATTTCTTTTAGGTGTTTCTCAGCCATTCGGCATTCCTTAGCTGTGAATTCTTTGTTTAGCTCTGAACCCCATTTCTTAATAGGGTTATTTGTCTCCCTGCGGTCTAACTTCTTGAGTTCTTTGTATATTTTGGATATAAGGCCTCTATCAGTTGTAGGATTGGTAAAGATGTTTTTCCAATCTGTTGGTTGCCATTTTATCCTAACCACAGTGTCCTTTGCCTTACAGAAGCTTTGCAGTTTTGTGAGATCCCACTTGTTGATTCTTGATCTTCGAGCATAAGCCATTGGTATTTTCTTCAGGAAATTTTCTCCAGTGCCCATGTGTTCGAGACTCTTCCCCACTTTTTCTTCTATTAGTTTAAGTGTATCTGGTTTGATGTGGAGGTCTTTGATCCACTTGGACTTAAGCTTTGTACAGGGTGATAAGCATGGATCGATCTGCATTCTTCTACATGCTGTCCTCCAATTGAACCAGCACCATTTGCAGAAAATACTATCTTTTTTCCATTGGATGGTTTTGGCTCCTTTGTCAAAAATCAAGTGACGGTGGGTGTGTGGGTTCATTTCTGGGCCTTCAATTCTATTCCACTGGTCTATCTGTCTGTCTCAGTACCAATACCATGCAGTTTTTATCGCTATTGCTCTGTAATACTGCTTGAGTTCAGGGATAGTGATTCCCCTGGAAGTCCTTTTATGGTTGAGGATAGTTTTAGCTATCCTGGGTTTTTTGTTATTCCAGATGAATTTGCAAATTGTTCTGTCTAACTCTCTGAAGAATTGGATTGGTATTTTGATGGGGATTGCATTGAATCTGTAGATTGCTTTTGGTAAAATGGCCATATTTACTATATTAATCCTGCCTATCCGTGAGCTTGGGAGATCTTTCCATCTTCTTAGATCTTCTTTAGTTTCTTTCTTCAGTGTCTTGAAGTTCTTATCATACATATCTTTCCCTTGCTTGATAATGTCACACTGAGGTATTTTATATTATTTGGGCTATTATGAAGGGTGTCGTTTCCCTAATTTTTCTCATCTTGTTTCTCTTTTTGTAGAGGAAGGCTACTGATTTATTTGAGTTAATTTTATACCCAGCCACTTTGCTGAAGTTGTTTATCAGCTTTAGTAGTTCTCTGGTGGAACTTTTGGGATCACTTAAATATACTATCATATCATCTGCAAATAGTGATATTTTGAACTTTTCTTTTCACCACTGAGCTAAATCCCCAGCCCTTTCTTTTTTTTTTTTTTTTTTTTTTGGTTCTTTTTATGATATTTTGACTTCTTCTTTTTGTTGTCTTTGATCTCCTTTTGTTGTCTGGCTAGAACTTCAAGAACTATATTGAATAAGTAGGGAGAGAGTGGGCAACCTTGTCTAGTCCCTGATTTTAGTGGGATTGCTTCAAGTTTCTCTCCATTTAGTTTAATGTTAGCGACTAGTTTGCTGTATGTGGCTTTTACTATGTTTAGGTATAGGCCTTGAATTCCTATTCTTTTCAGTACTTTTATCATGAAGGGGTGTTGAATTTTGTCAAATGCTTTCTCAGCATCTAATGAAATGGTTATGTGGTTTTTATCTTTCAGTTTGTTTATATAGTGGATTGCATTGATGGTTTTCGTATATTAAACCATCTCTGCATGCCCGGGATGAAGCCTAATTGATCATGGTGGATGATTGTTTTGATGTGCTCCTGGATTCAGTTTGCAAGAATTTTATTGAGTATTTTTGCGTTGATATTCATGAGGGAAATTGGTCTGAAGTTCTCTTTCTTTGTTGGGTCTTTGTGTGGTTTAGGTATAAGAGTAATTGTGGCTTCATAGAAGGAATTGGGTAGTGCTCCATCTGTTTCAATTTTGTGGAATAGTTTGGATAGTATTGGTACGAGGTCTTCTATGAAGGTCTGATAAATTCTGCACTAAACCCATCTGGACCTGGGCTCTTTTTGGTTGGGAGACCTTTAATGACTGCTTCTATTTCTTTAGGAGTTATGGGGTTATTTAAATGGTTTATCTGTTCCTGATTTAACTTTGGTACCTGGTATCTGTCTAGGAAATTGTCCATTTCCTGCAGATTTTCAAGTTTTGTTGAATATAGGGTTTTGTAGTAGGATCTGATGATTTTTTGAATTTCCTCTGATTCTGTGGTTATGGCTCGCTTTTCATTTCTGATTTTGTTAATTTGGACAGACTTTCTGTATCCTCTCGTTAGTCTGGCTAAGGGTTTATATAGCTTGTTGATTGTCTCAAAGAAAACAACTTTTGGTTCTGCTGATTTTTTTGTATAGTCCTTTTTGTTTCTACTTGGTTGATTTCAGCTCTGAGTTTGATTATTTCCTGCCTCTACTCCTCCTAGGTGTATTTGCTTCTTTTTGTTCTAGAGCTTTTAGGTATGCTGTCAAGCTGCTGATATATGCTCTCTCCTGTTTCTTTCTGCAGGCACTCAGAGCTATGTGTTTTCCTCTTAGCACAGCTTTCATTGTGTTCCATAAGTTTAGGTATGTTGTGCCTTTATTTTCATTAAATTCTAAGAAGTCTTTAATTTCTTTCTTTATTTCTTCCTTTACCAGGTTATCATTGAGTAGAGCATTGTTCAATTTCCATGTATATGTGGGCCTTCTTCCCTTATTGTTATTGAAGACCAGCTTTAGGCCGTGGTGATCTGATAGGACGCATGGGATTATTTCTATCTATCTGTATCTATTGAGGCCTGTTTTATGACCAATTATATGGTCAATATTGGAGAAAATACCACAAGGTGCTGAGAAGAAGGTATATCCTTTTGTTTTAGGATAGAATGTTCTATAGACATCTGTTAAGCCCATTTGGTTCATGACTTCTCTTAGTCTGTCTATGTCTCTGTTTAATTTCTGTTTCCATGATCTGTCCATTGATGAGAGCAGGGTGTTGAAATCTCCTACTATTATTGTGTGAGGTGCAATGTGTGCTTTGAGCTTTATTAAGGTTTCTTTTATGTATGTAGGTGCCCTTGTATTTGGAGCATAGATATTTAGGATTGAGAGTTCATCTTGGTGGATTTTTCCTTTGATGAATATGAAGTGTCCTTCCTTATCTTTTTTGATGACTTTTAGTTGAAACTTGATTTTATTCGATATTAGAATGGCTACTCCAGCTTGCTTCTTCCGATTATTTGCTTGGAAAGCTGTTTTCCAGCCTTTCACTCTGAGGTAGTGTCTGTCTTTGTGTCTGAGGTGTGTTTCCTGTAGGCAGCAGAATGCAGGGTCCTCATTGCGTATCCAGTTTGTTAATCTATGTCTTTTTATTGGAGAGTTGAGTCCATTGATGTTGAGAGATATTAAGGGATAGTGATTGTTGCTTCCTGTTATATTCGTATTTGTATGTGAGATTATGTGAAACTGCAAAGCTTCCGTAAAGCAAAGGACATTGTCATTAGGACAAAATGGACACCAACAGATTGGAAAAAATTTTTTACCAATCCTACATCTGATAGAGGGCTAATATCCAAAATATACAAAGCAGTTAGACTCCAGATTATCAAATAACCCTGTTTAAAATGTGGGGTACAGAGCTAAACAAAGAATTCTTGACTGAGGAATATTGAATGGCTGAGAAGCACCTAAAGAAATGTTCATCATCCTTAGTCACCAGGGAAATGCAAATCAAAATAACTCTGAGTTTCAACCTCACACCAGTCAGAATGGCTAAGATCAAACCTCAGGTGATAGCAGATTCTGGCAAGGAGTGGAGAAAGAGGAACACTCCTCCATTGTTGGTGGGATCGCAAGCTAGAAATCAGTCTGGAGGTTCCTCAGAAAATTAGGCAGAGTACTATCTGAGGACCCACCTATACCACTCCTGGCCATACACCCAAAAGATGCTTCAATGTATAACAAGGACACATGATCCACTATGTTCATAGCAGCCTAATTTATAATAGCCAGAACCTGGACACAACCCAGATGTCCCTCCACAGAGGAATGGACACAGAAAATGTGGTACATCTACACAATGGAGTACTACTCAGCTATCAAAAACAATGAATTCATGAAATTCACTGGTAAATGGATGGAACTAGAAAATATCATCCTGAGCGAAGTAACCCAATCACAAAAAATAAACCCAAAAACAAAACAAAACAAACAAAAAAAACACCACATATGGTATGCAATCACTGATAAGTGTATATTATCCAAAAAGCTCAGATTACCCAGATACAATCCACAGACCACATGATGTTCAAGAAGAAGAACGACCAAAGTGAAGATGCTTCAGTCCTTCTTAGGAGGTGGAACAAAAATATTCATAGGAGGAAATATGGAGACAAAGTTTGGAGCAAAGACTGAAGGAAAGGCATCTAGAGACTGCCCCACCTTGGAATCCAGCCCATATACAGCCACCAAACCCAGACAATATTGAGGATACCAAGAAGAGCTTGCTGCCGGAGCCTGACAAATACAGAGGTGGATGCTCGCAGTCAACCATGAAGTAAGAAGAGGGTCCCCACTAGAGGAGTTAGAGAAAGGACTGAAGGAGCTGAGGGGGTTTGCAACCCCATAAGAAGAACAACAATACCAACCAGACCCCCTACCCAGAGCTTCCAGGGTCTAGACCACCATCCCAAGAGTACACAGGGATCAACCATATGCCGCACATTTAGCAGAGGATGGCCTTGTTGGGCATCAATTCAAGGAGAAGCCCTTTGTCTTGTCAAGGCTCAATGCCCTAGTGTAGGGGAATGTCAGTGTGGGGAGGTGGGATTGGGTAGTGGGTGGTAGAGAGCACCCTCAAAGAAGCAGGGGGAGAGGGGATGGGATACTAGGTTTCTGGAGGGGAAATCGGGAAAGGGGTAACATTTGAAATATAAATTAAAAAATCCAATAAAATAAGATTCATGTCAATGTGAGCTGTAGATATGCCTCAGTAGGTAAGAATGCATGCTACTAAAACATGAGAATCTGTGTTTGAATCCTCAGAATTCATACAAAAACTGGGTATGGCCACAAATGTGTCTGTAACCTCAGTACAGTGACGGTTAGAGACAGGACCTGGCTGTTGGTCTATCTCCGTGTTCAGTGAGAAACTCTATCTTAGAGGAATAAGGAACAGAATTATGGATAAGGGCACCCTATATCTTCCTCGGTTTTGCATGCATGCACATACCTAGCACACATATACACATAGAATGTACATGCACTGCATGATTTTTCTCTCTATGCCTGTCTGTCTGTCTCTGTCTCTGTCTCTGTCTCTCTTTCTCCAATCCTTAACCCCAAAGTCAAATAAATTAATGGATCAGTGGGTTCAGATAGAGTCTGCAGCTGTGGATTGGGAGAAAAGAAACAGCAATTAAGAAAACTAAAGATCATATAGGAGACAGGAGGCAGGATTCTTAGGGTTGCAAGTGACTCAGATCTCACGTATTAGCTTCCAAGGCAACACAAGCAATTAGCATAAGGAGCAGGCACCACTGGCTTTGAAGGTGAACGTGGTGAAATCACAGCTTTGCCTGCTTGATGGCTGTTGGCCATTCTAAAATAACCCTGCCTTCCTCGAGCTGCAGCTCCGGCCCTTCATCCATCTAGGTTCTGAGGGTATGAAGGACATATCTACCCCTCAGAAATCCTTAGAAAAGCCTCTCGGCTCAACCTCAGTGGCATTCTCACTCATCACTGAGGGAAAGTGAAGACCTAAGTGGCCAGCTCTGAGTCACATGGGCACATCTGGGGCCAAGGGATGACTTAACCATAAGGGTTGGGAGCAGTGTGGTCAAAGCAAGTTCAAACACCCATTAGTGGTTACTAACATGTGACGTCTATGATCCCTTAGAGCAAAGTAGGACTCACCAGAGGTGGGCAGGGTCATTCTTTAAAGTCAGCGAGAGGGCCTAGTGGATAAAAGTGCCTGCCAACAAGCCTAGTGACAAGTTCAATTCCCAGAACCCACATGGTGGAAGGAAAGAACCAAATCCCACAACTCATTTTCTGATCTCTACACAAGCTGGCTTACACATGCAGGTCCCACCATACACACACACACTCAGTAAACAATAAACATAAATGTAACAGCAAAAAGGGGTGTGAGGATAGGGGAAGAGAGGAGGGCATTGTTATAAGAGCAGCAAACTCTGCCCCACTGAGGGGTGTTCAGGAGTTTCTGCTCACTGGAGAGCTGTAACTGCCACTACCATCTGGGTAGACTGTTCACAGGCTACGACTTTCTAATTTGCCACAGTTCTCCTACATCTGTTCTTTCCTTTGATCTAAATTTAATACTTCTGTGAGTCAGAGAAGTTAAGTATCTTGTTTAAAGTCACATGCGCAGGAGAGTTCCCAGATTCCCAGCTTCTACACAGAGGACTAGGCTCACTTGCCTGGGTACTGGGTTTGCAGAGGTTGTATATGGTTAGGAGAAGTCCAGGCATTTAAATGGGAGGATTATGAAGACAGAATTAATTCTGACTGTCTTGTCTCTGTGTGCAGGTCTAACAGAAGTCCATGGTTGCACTGGTACAGGTGAACACAGAACTTCCTGGGAGATCCTGCTGATGTAGTGACTGCATTCATCAAGTGATGGTGGGAAAAGGGTCATTAAATCTGCTTATTGATTACAATGATAAAATATAATAAGTAACAAATAAAATATATTAATACAATAAACTGATAAATATAAAACATATATCACATATTAAAATATAATACATTAGTAAATACAAACTAGTATATAATATAGAATCTAACTAATAATTATTATATAATTATAAAATTAATATATAATTAATGTATGCAATATTAAAATGTATCAATATACAGCACATCAATAAATATTAAGTATCATATAAATATTGATACATAATATGTTAATAAATAGGAACTATAAAATATATAAAATAATATAAAATATAACCATTAATGTATAATAAACTGATACCTATAAAATATAAAATAATATAATGTAAAATATAGATATCTTTTAATATAAAATATGCCAATGAATGAAAAATATAAAGTAATATATGATATACAAAATAATAACCTAGTCATTAATTTGCTGTGTTGTTCACTAACAGATTGTGTGTCAGGAATCCAGGCCAAGCTTCTCCCTGCTAGAGCCTGGACTGTGGTTCCAGATTCTTCTCAGTAATGTTCACCTGTACACAGGAACATGTATATATACAAACGTACACATGCAGGGGATTGGGCTGGGGAGGAGAGTATCAGAGTAAGAGTTTTCAGAAGTATCAACTCCCTTGACCAACCTTGACCAAGCACGACCAACCTTGACATCATGAGAAGACCTGAGGTAGCTTCAGGTTCCAAAACTTCCTACCAGATGGCCACCTTGCTCTTCCTTATCTGCATGCTCCCATGCCCCACCCTACCACCAATTCCCTTAGTTGGAAAGCACTGTGACCTATTTAACACGTATCTATGCAGTGGCCTGCTAAAAGCAAAAGTTTTCTCCAATGCCAGCCTAGTCCCAAGAAAGACCTTGTCTGAAGGGAATAAGGCCAAAAGTGATAGAGCAGGGCCCATTACCCTCTCATCTCCATAGTTCTCCTGTTCTTGGCTCTAGGAGAGTGGTTCTAAAGCTACCTAATGCTGGGACCCTTTAATATAGTTCCTCGTGTTGTGGTGTGACTGCAACCATAAAATTATTGTTGTTACTTCACAACTGCAACATTGCTACTGTTATGAATCATACTGTAAATATCTGAGATGTAGAATATTTGATATTCGACTCCAGTGAAAGGGCCATTTGACCTCCCAAAGGTGTTGCAACTCACAAATTGAGAGCCACTGCCCTAGGAGAAAAAGGGATGTGCTCATGTTTGGGGTGTCATCCTGGTAGAGACAAAATAAAAATAAAATCCTGTCAAATGCTGTTGAACTGTATTAAAAACACAACAACAACAACAGTAACAACAACCATAGATTGCACCTGCTGGAGGCAAGGCCAGAGGCTCTTGAAGAGGACTGGGTTCCCATGGCCAGATTGATCAGGAGTGCGAAAGTGGTCAGTGGCTGTAACTTGAGAGTAGTCACTATCTGGACCATGGAGACCTGCCTTTTGCTCCTAGATTCAATCACAAAGCAAAGCAGATGTTGTCTTAATAGTTTTCCAGTCCAGTAGCCAAGAGCAAGCAAATGATGTCATCCATGTGGTTGTGTTTAAAGACAGAGTTACAGCGCAAGCCCTGCCACACTGATTGCTGCTGGAGCAAAAGGGATTCTAGCTATGACCTTGGCTGAGTTAACTGTAGATGAGGACTCTTCAATTCAGCCAGATCTGCCAGAGACATCCAGCATTCTCAATGCTTTCTCCTGTTCTCTCTAAGGCTCCAGCCTCCATCTGGCTTCAAGGTGCATCTGGACATAGTGCACACCTTTAATCCCAGCACTTCGAAGGCAGAGGCAGCCTGGCCTACAGAGCAAGTTCCAGGATGGCCAGGGCTACACCGAGAAACCCTGTCTCGAACAAACAAAAATAAGTGCTAGGTACAGTACATAAAGTAGTTTGCTGTTTAGACCTGACCATTGTAGAAAGGCTTCCATCGCCTTAAGGGAGTCAGCTTTTAAAACAGAAACTGGCTCAGATGTTTGAGGCCCTTGCCATGCAAGCCGGATGAGGTGTGTGTGTACAGTCCAAGGAACGAATAGGGGGCTGAGGATTTGGCACTTTGCTAACTGTCTCATCTACTTGGCCCCAATATCAATGCTTTTTAATTGCAATTGATTAGTGTCCAGCCTCTTGGAGACTGAATTAATCCAATAAGACAGACTGCACACAGGCACTCCTACCTCAGGCTCCCTCCCTCATCCATGCCTGAGAGCCAGGGCCTCTGCCATCTACAAGACCAGCCAGTATTTCTGGCTTCACTTAGAAATTCCAAGACATGGGGAAAGTCTTCTTAGTGGTTCCCAGAGGAGTGAGGGTGGGTGGTGGCAAGGCTGGAGGCTGATTTTAGCTCTGCTTTGGGGCTTCTTGAATCATCTTCGATGGGAAAGTGGAAAGACCAGAAAAGAACAGATTAAACCCATTCCGTCTGAAGGAGCTCACTCAGGGGGTGCTGGGAGCTCACTCAGGGGGTGCTGGGAGCTCACTCAGGGGGTGCTGGGAGCTCACTCAGGGGGTGCTGGGAAGATGGCTTAATGGGAAGCACCTGCCTCACAAGCATCAAGACCTGCATTTGAATGCTTAGCACCTACAGCACCAGCAAGACAACTCAGTGGGTAGAATGTTTGCTAGCAAGGCTGACAACCTTCGTTTGATCCCTAGGGACCCCCAGAGCAGAGGTGAGAACCAACTTCCATAAGTTGTCTCCTGACCTCCACATGGGTCCTGTGTCGCGTGCGTACACACACACACACACACACACACACACACACACACACACACACACACAGAGAGACAGACAGACAGACAGACAGACAGACAGACAGACAGACAAAGAGAGCATGGTCATGAATAAGCCTGTTGTATCAGCAGGAACAAGAGGACGGCTGGGTTTTCCCCAAGGCCAGCCTAGTCCCAAGTTCAGAGAAAGACCCTATCTGAAGGAAATAAGGCCAAAAGTGATAGAGCAGGACCCAGTGCCATCTCATCTCCATGTTTGTCCAAGGTACACACACCTACAAATAAGTGCATACAACACAGACATATTCAACACATACATATACCCTATCTCTCTCTTACATGTGCTTGTGGGAGCACACACACACACACACACACACACATGCACATGCACACACACAGATGCACACACACACACACATGCACATGCACACACACAGATGCACACACACACACACACGCACACGCACACACACACAAGAATTGGCTCAGATGCATGGGAGTGGATGATACATTTCTGTAGTCATACACTGGAAAGACAAAGACAGGAGGGCTCCTAGGCTGGGCCAGCCTGAGCTCAGCTTCATTGTAGAGTAAGACCTTGTAATAACAAGAAGGTCTGGGCTGTAGCTTAGTGATAGATTCTCTCAGATAAAGCATCTGACTGACATGAACTAGGCCAGGAGGCCCAGCACTGCCAGGAAATAGAATACATAGAAAGACACACATGAGGAGCCAACTCTGTAAAGAAGCAGTCTGAGGATGGCATTGTTTGCCCTACGGTTTTCTTTTCCACTAACTGCAGGCTTAAATGTCTAGGGACATGATCTTGTGCGCTTGTAGAGAGATGGTTAGGGCATGCACAGCCATTTGGACATGAGCCAGATTCCAAATCTTCTACTTGCTGAGTGTTTAGATGTGTGGGACTTTGGTTTCCTCATCTGTGCAACATGTACATTACAGAGTTGTCCTATGGAAAGACTAGGAGATTCCCACATCATACTCTTCCCAGAGCTTCAGGAGTCCTCCTCCTTCTCTGGTTTCAGCTCACATGGCCTGTGCCCCAGCCTGTTCATAAAGTGTCATGACCCCACTCTTTCTAATGTTTCCCCAGGTCAGTTAGTTTTCAGGGCCACACTGAAGTGACAGTGGTAAAGCCAAGCTGACATTAAGAGAGTACCCCAGTGTAGATGCTTCTCCAAGGACTCATGAAAAATTCTGTGCAGTGACTGAAGGACGACGCAGTGGCCACACAAGCATAAGGGCCTGAACTTATATTCTCAGCACCCATTTAAGAAGACAGGCATGGCTGCGTGTGTCATAACCTTAGTGCTGTGGTAGGTAGACACAGGAAGATGGCTGGCTAGCGCTTGGCCTCCAGCCCAGCTCTAGATTTAGTGAGAGATCCTGTCTCAAGAGAGTAGCAATACCCCCACCCAGAAAAGTAAACACAGAAATCTCTCCTCATAGCAAGTTAAGAAATTTATTTGTTGGTTTTCCCATGTATTTGCCATGGGGACATCTTGTAGTCCTTTGTTTTGGTTTTCAATGTATTTTTCGTTGAATCTTCTCAATCTATTTTCCAAATGGCCCCCTTTACTTTCACGGGTGTGGAAAGGGAGTTCAGAGAGGTTAAGGAAGTTGCTTATGGCGGCTCAGCACGGTAATACCAAGCAGCATCTCGCCCTTCCTTTCTTGTGTCTGAACATGCATTTTGTCCTTTTCTTGCTAACACACCATAAACTACAGTTCATTTCGAGAGCTCTCAGCACTACGTTACCTAAAAACCTATCTTATTGGCAATGGGAGCAACCAGAGGGGAGTGTGATTTACCCCAAAATTACAGAATTATGAGTGGCAGAGCCAGAGCCAGCACCTCACCAACTGACATACAGGGGAGTCTTCTGCACAGGGTTCACCTGGATGGCTCAAGCTTCCCAGACAATATTCTTTTTTTTTTTTTTCTTTTCTTTTCTTTTTTTTTTTTTTCAGAGCTGAGGACCAAACCCAGGGCCTTGTGCTTGCTAGGCAAGCGCTCTACCACTGAGCTAAATCCCCAACCCCGACAATATTCTTTAAAATTTTATTTTTATATGTATTGGTGCTTGCCTGCATGTGTGTACATGCACAACGTCAGAAGACAGTATCAGACCCCCTGAACTGGAGTCAGTTTGTGAGCTACCCCATAGATGCTGGGAACAGAACCCAGGTCCTCTGGAAGAGCAGTCAATGCTTATAACCACTGAACCATCTCTCCAGCCCCACCATTCTTAATGATACTTCCTGTCTTGCCAGGACTAAAGCAACATTATCTAACATCTCTTTTATGATAGGAATGGCCTGGGACTGTATTGATTAATATGGCAGCTGCACAGTCCATGCGGCTACGGATCACTTGAAATGTACCTAGTTCAATGATTCCTAACTTTAATGTTTCTCTTCTTTGAGGTACAAATTCACATAGCCCAGGCTGACCTTGAACTCTCTATGCAGCTAAAGCTGGCCTTGACCTCTTGGTTCTCCTGTCTCTACCTCTCTCAAGTGCTAGGATTACAGGTGTAAACCACAGCTCCTATGAGTTCACACTTCTATAGCTATGCATGGTCATAGCTACTGTACTGGATAGGGAACTGCAAAGACCAGAAGTTACTCCGACTCTGTAGTCCCAGTGAGTGTGTGTGTTGTATGAGTACATAACTTTTAAATTTAATTTATTTGCTTTTATTTTATACACACGAGCATTTTGCCTGCATATCCACAGTGCACCATGCATCAGAGGTCAAATGAGAACATTGGATCCCCTAGAACAGTAGTTATGTATAGCTGTTAGCAGTCATGTGGCAGCTAGCAACTGAACCTAGGACTTCTGTAAGAGGGGTGAGTGTTCTGACTGCTTAGCTATCTCTCCAACTGTTTTATTTATTTTGTTTATGTGTGCATGTGTGCACAAATGTGTGTGCACATGAGTAGGGAGGTCAGAGGTCATTTTGTAGTATAACTCCTCTGAAGATATCCACCTGTTTTTTTGTTTTGTTTTGTTTTGTTTTTTGGGCAGAGTATCTCACAGGCCTAGAACTCATCAGGTAGGCCAGGCTAGCCGGTGAGCGAGTCTCAGGCATTCTCTGTCTCCACCTCCCTGGCTCCAGGATTACAAGCACATACCTGGCTTTTTATATGAGCTCTGGGGATTTAGGCCCAGTCCTGATGTTTACACAGAAAGTACTTTATGAACTGAGCCATATCCCCAGCTCTGAGAAGGTAACTGTAATAACTACCAACTCCAACCTACCTGGCCTGGGAAAGGGCTAACTTCAGTTTGATTTACTGGCAGGGAGTAACCTGATGTGCCTTTGCAAAGGTGACTGGACTGGTCTCCTCTAACCTGGGTTTGAATACAGACTTCTTCAGGGGCAGCTGAAGCCCTGCTTTCCCACTAAGCAAAGAGAAAGCCACCCTCTCTGCCCCCTGAAATCCCTTCCGCCACTTAAAACTCTGGCTGGACCAAAGGAAGGGCTTTCTATTTTACCGAAAATCCTCTGGTAAGCAAACAGAGAAACAAGAAGATGAGAGAGGCAAGGGACAAGTTACATCCTTCAGTGACATCGACCCAATGCCATTCAATAAAAAGGTCAACTAAGTGCAGTCCTCAGAACTCACATGACAGAAGGAGAGAACTGACCCCCAAAATTGTCCTCTGAGCTCCACACGTGCGGTGATATGTGGGTCTCACTCTGCACATACCCCAAAGTACAAGAAAATAAACTAAAAAGCTGCCCTTTGATTTCCACACCCACATAATAGCACATACATACCTGCACTCACCACAATACTAATGCAAGCAATGCACATTATTAACGAAAAAGTAAATATTTAAGAGAAAGAACACAGTTGGAAAACTCATGGCTCCTGTCTTCAAAGCCTGTTGCAAACTCAATGGTTCAGGAACTAGGTGGGTAGTTACCTCCAAGCAGATCAAGAGCTCAGAAATAAATTCCCACATTTCTGATGCTCACTGTGGTAGATATCCAAGGCTGCTGAACAGGACATGGCTATTGCACACACCAACCCAAATCAGCTCCATAGGACACCTACCAGATCCGTGCAGTTAAACATTCCAGCATGAGTGGAGGAGGGGCTTCCAGGGCTCCATCTCCTAGCTGAGGAGCTATTGGCAGTTGATGGCTGTTGAGGTGGAGGAGAGCCATTTTTCTTTGGGGGGTGGCTACTGGTAGGTTGCCCATGTCCCATTGAGGGACCCCATACCCAGGCCATGTATGAGCAATACTAACTCGATTCTGGTAAGCTAAGACTTGGGAGACAGTGTGTTAGTGGGCCCAAGGGGAGTTGGAGAGAAGCAGTCATATTTTTAAGGAGAGATGATTTATTTCAGCTCTTAGTATCAGAGATTTCAGTGGAAGGTCACCTTTGTATGTGAGAAGAGGCCAGATAACTTGTCAGCCTGGAGACAGAGGAAGAGGTACAAGAAAGGGCATGGGACAGACAGGACTCTGCTGGAACAACATCTCATTCTTAAGCTTAAGAGCAGCTCAATGCTCTATTATTCCATAAGCTTTGTTTGCTTGAAATCTCTTTGCTTTCTTTTGTTTTGTGGGGCTAGAAATGGAACCCACAGCCCTGTGAATGCCACATAAGCCCTCTATGTACAGCTTACTCTCAGCCCCTGGTTATCTGGGAGTCTTCCTCACATCCATTCTCTACCCTGTGGCCAAAGCCATCTACCTAACCCTCACATGGGCTCATTGTAAGCTGACTTTCCACAGCCTTTGTTTTTTGGAAGAATTTTCATGGACATTTCCCAGTGTTTCAGAAGCTGGGGTGTCACTCTGATAGAAAGAGGTAGAGACTGACCTCTGGAAGTCCTGAGTTGGGTCGAATTGCTTCCTCTAGGCTCCCCATGTTCAAACACATTTCTTAAATGGAATCCAGCCATCTGGGCCAGCCAGATGGCTCTGTGGGTAAAGGTACTTGCCACCAACCCTGACAACCTTTGTTTGATCCTTGGGAAACAACTTCTGTAAGTTGTCCTCTGACATGGGCAAGCCAGTAAGAGTCCATGCGCTCATACAAAGTTAAATAAGTAAAATGTGATGCCTATAGGACTTCAGTGATATCTAACATCATCTCTGGGGTACTCCTCTCCCTTTGGGCACCCTGCAGAAGGAGCTTGAGCTAGAAGCAATCTGGGATCCACACTCTGCACCCATCTCTTGGAAACCGCTTGAGCTCTCTGACCTTTATTTTCCTATCTATTAAATGGGTATGATTTTCCTGACCCCTGAGTTTGGAGATAACCAAATAACAAATTATTCTAAGGTGCCTGCTGTTTCCACCCCTTCCTTGTCCCTGGCTCTTACCACTACTCCTCCTCCCTGTTGCTGCTTCCTGGAAGATCCTGGCTCTGCCATGCAGGCAGCCTTGCCATCTTGTTAGCCCTAGAACTGACTTTTACAGTCCAACTTTCCTCTTATTTTCTACTACTTTTCCTTGCTCTCTTAACCTTCTTTGAAAGTGGGGGAGGGGGAGACCTCCAGAAAGTGGAGGTACTGCTCTTAAAACAAAACAAAACGAAACACATAGATAGACTGGTAGCACCCTTCGGCGTGCTTTTGTATTCCCAGCTGTTTCTCATTAGCTGCTGGAGGCTCCTGCACAGGTTTCCTGGGTCTGTGAGGAGGATGGTGCTGTGCCTGTGTGTCCTTTCTTCACTCTGCCACATGCTGTTCAGTCCTCTATAGGGACTAAAAGATGGGCACTGGACAGCCCAGGCTGTTGGTGATACGATCCAGATAGACATCTGTAATTCCAGCCAGAGGCAACCCTGTACCTCAGGGAGAACCAGGCCTGAGAGCCAGGGGTCAGAGGGACTGAGGTTCTTCCTGTAGCCAAGCAGGGCAGGGAGATGCTCTGGAGTAAGAGTAGGGGCAGGGGTGGGCAAGCTGCCAGCACCCTGGAGGCCATTCCCTCTGTAGAGCAAAGCATGCCAGAAATGTGTCCTCTGAGCTGTGACCCCTGTCCATAAGCCAGAACCTGAACAGAACTCTGAGCACTTGGCCATCCCTTTGCTTGCTCTGAGACTCGGATGGCACACTCCGAGGGCTGAGGTCTCTGATTATCTGTGTGGCAGATGGGGAAAGAGAGTTAGGAAGGTCCTATGCAACCACTGGGCTCTGCCCCAGACTGTAGGGAGAACCCAGGCAATAAAGCCCTCAAAGGCTCTCATCCTGGTCAGAGTTCCTCTTGTTAGTACATTCTTTTTTTTCCCTGGAGTTATCCCACTGGGATATGTCATTTTAGCTACTTTCCCGGTCCTTGGAGATCTCTTGTGGCCACATCTGTCCAGTACTGACCCTCATTAACTTGTGACCTTTCTGGCCTCAGGCAGGGCTAAGTAATGGATTTAGGTGGCTTTGGGAAATATCCCATTGCCTTGCCTCCAGTGAGGATACCCTCTTACTTGACTAAATGAGGGTCCTATAGATGCCTAAAGCCTTCTTCCTTCTTTACGGGACCTTTAGGAGTAACAGCTTGCACCTCAAAGTAGGGCTTCCTCCCACCCATGAGGTCAAAGCTGTCTACCTAACTCTCAGATGGGCTCATTATAAGCTGCCTTCCATAGCTCCTTGATCTTGATAGCTATGGACAACATGGGGAGTCTTAATCTTTTTTCCATCTTATTTCTTTATTTAAAGGCAGAGAGAAGCTCAGTGATTCTGCTAGACTGGCTGGCCAGCCAGTCCCAGGAATCTATCCACCTTCCCTCCAACATCCCTACACTGGGGTTCCAGCTGTGTACCATCACGTCTGGGTTTTTAATGTGTATTTTGGAAACCCAAACTGAGGTCTTCATGTTTGCCCAGCAAACACTTCACAAGCTGAGCTGTCATCAGCCCCCATGCATTGGGTTTGAACTGTGTTTTTATAAGACCAGCTGGCACAAGCTAGTCTATCTTAGCCCTGGCCTCCTTGCCTCTACAATACCTGCCTGGAGCCAGCATGCATTTAAGCTTCCCCTCTAGCTTCCAGGGAAAGAGGAAAGGAGACAGAGATACATGAGTGGATGTGTGGGGTGTATGAATGGATGCATGAACAGTTTCATGGCTGGTGGAAGGATCCATGAGCAGAAGGGTAGATGGATGAATATGGATGGGATCAGCCTCAGAGCTCGTGTCTGCTGGGAGATTCCGAAGGTCTCCAGCACTGCTTCTGCACATGTTCTGAGCAGGGTGGCACTGGAATATGCACCTCTGTGAAACACCTTCATGAAAGCACCCTCCATGACAGCAGCTGGCATCCATGGAGCAGGAAGCTCCGTGCTCTCCACACTTAGGCAGGAAAGAACACTGTGCCTGTGTGTGGGTGGAGGTGGAGAGAGACAAAGACAGCAGGAGCAGAGGGAAGTGGAAATGCAGCAGAGGCGTGCTGCTTAGCAACCACAGAAGAAAATTTAGCAAAGTGACAGGCTGTTTTGCCCAGTGCCTCAATAGAAAGGAAAAGCGACCTTCTCATACACCTACAGTGGCTGGTCCCACTGCACGGATTGGAGGAAACTCAGTGAGAGTCCTTGGGGCTGTTCTGGTCATGCCGAGGAGCCTGGATAGTCACACTTCAGGCACAGAAACTATGTCCTCAACTGTGTGGAAGGGAACACTCTTCAGGCCTTACCTACAAGGGGATTGAAGCCTTGCAGGCTAGATACAAAGATAGCACTTGGTGGGAGCCATTTTTCTCTGATGTCAAAGCAACTTCCCTGGGGAACCAACACTTGGGAAGGCTGAAAGGACCCTGGGGATGGTCCCTTTAGTCATCTTTTCTCCCAGACTTCCCAACTGCCTGTCAAGGCCCCAGTTCTGTGCTGTCCTTCTCAGTGAGCCTCGATCCTTGCTTTTCTTTCTTAATTCGATTTTCTCTGAGTCAGAATCAAGATCAAAAGAGGAAATTCTTTCCAGTTGTTAAGGAGTGATTCCCAGAGGCTCCCTCTGGAGAGGCGTACATAATTACCATGATTATTTTAAAGGACATTTCTCCTGGCTCCCTTGCCAACTTTCCCATTTTTCCTACAGGCTCGAGGGAAGAGAGGATGGAGAGGAAGCTTCGGAAGTGGATATGAGGTTGAAGCTGGACCAGTATACATCATGTTCTCATAGCCAAAGTGGGGTGAATGCATGCTCCCTCCGTGTACATCAGAGAGCCCTGGGCAGTCGTGGTGGCAAGGATGGCATTGACTACGGGCATGCAACCTGACAGAGCCATCTAAAGGGAAAGTTGCTGATCAATTTCATTTCAAATTGTCTCAAGTTGGTGTTAGATTCAGCCTTGACACCTTCTCCAAAATAGCTTAACTTTACTGGCACTACTCCCCAGGCTTAGAATAAGCAAAAAACAAAACACACGAAACACAGATACACTTTAATAGAAGTTGCCGTCCACAGTGTGTGTGTAGTGTTTGTGTGTGTGTGTGTCTGTGTGTGTGTGTGTGTGTGTGTGTGTGTGTCTGTGTGTGTGTGTGTGTTGTCCTCAGCACTAAATCCTCAAGCCTTCACAACCACACTGGCCTTTTTTTTTTTTTTCCATCTTTATTAACTTGAGTATTTCTTATTTACATTTCAATTGTTATCCCCCTTCCCAGTTTCCAGGCCAACATCCCCCTATCCCCCCCCCCTTCTCTATGGGTGTTCCCCTCCCATTCCTCCCCACATTACCACCCTCCCCCCAACAATCACCTTCACTGGGGGTTCAGTCTTGGCAGGACCCAGGGCTTCCCCTTCCACTGGTGCTCTTACTAGGATATTCATTGCTACCTATGAGGTTGGAGCCCCACACTGGCCTTTTTTATGTGTATTTTTGGGATAAAACTCAGGTCCTCATGCTTGTGGAGCAAGCACAGTATTTACTGAGCCATTTCCCCAGCCCTGCTGTGTGTATATTTTGTATTCTATGAAAGAAACTTGTTCCATACAAGCCTGCTTCTATTAAGAAGACAAAAGATAAACAATGAACCCAGAAGGAAGCTTGGAGAAGAGCCTGCATTGTTAATCCCTGATCAAGGAACTGGCTTTTCATCTAGCATGCCCAGGGAAGGTCCCTGTGGATCCGACTGGCCAGCGGTTAGCACGGGGTGAGGTGGAGTGGAGTGGGGGGTTGGGGCCGGGCATATATGGGCCTTAGATGACAGACATTGTTGTTGTTGTTGTTATTGTGGCTGTTTCTGTTATTGTTTCAGGGCTGGGAACTAAACCCAGGGCTTCCAGAATGTTTGACAACTCTGCCTTTGAACACCTGAGCCTTGGATGAAGTTGTTTGTAATTTCAAAAATTGGTCATCAGTGTATATATTTTGGAGCGCAAGGCAGGGAGGCCAGTGGCTGCACACTCACCTTAGTAGTAATCAGATCTGACTTCCTGGAGTAGACAGTAGCTACTCAAATCTGGGCATCTAGTGGCTATGGGGCCTGTCACCATCTCTGCCTTTCTCTCCCTGGACACTCTGGTCCATCCACAGTGTTATCCGGGTTTGGGCAATGAGAGAAGCACTGAGCCTTCTGCCGGTAATGCTGGGGTTGAGACTTCCCCCCTGGCTTTTAATCTAGGAGACTGAGATGTTAGTCTCCCATGGCCATTTCTTTTAACACATGGGGGAGCCAACAGTGAGGGAGTGGAAGAGGGAAATGGGGTGGGGAAAGAAACCCAATCCTGATGGTATCATTTCCATCCCTGGACCCAGCTCTGCCTGAAGTTAAACTCTAAATGCACGGCCTTCAGAGGCGACTGCGAAGCCAATGAATCTCCTTTCATGTAATCCTGTTAGGTTTGCTATTCCAGTCACCTGCACCCACAAGAGTCTTAACTGATGAAATGGCTCAGTAAAGATTCTTGGCAGTGGGGACAGAAAGAACCCTAGGTATAGTGTATTCCCAGGAAGTGGAGGAAGGGGAACCAAGGAGTTTGAAGAGCACCTTCAGCTGTGTATCTAGTTGAGGTATAGCATGGGCTAAAGAGACTTTGTCTCAAAAAGCCAGAACAAAACAGAATACAGAAATAGCTGTAGGGAGCTGGCCTACTGACGTAGGAAAGTGGCAATGTCCACACACAGATACTGGCACATGAAAATCTACTGCTGTCACAGAAACTCCAAACGCTCCTCATCCACGCAGCTCAGGCTGCACTTACTTCATCTGCAACAAACTTGTCACAGAGGCTCAGTCCTCATCAGCATTCTGTGGCTGGGGAAATTGAGGCCCATCTGTGACACCTAGTGGCCCCAGAACACTTTTGGCCACCAATACTAGCCTCAACCATCTGCCATTCCTTCCTCCTCCTCCCCCCTTCCTCCCCTACTTTCTCTTCTTTCTTCCCTTTCTTCCTTCTTTCTTTTTCTTTTTCTTTCTTTCTTTCTTTCTTTCTTTCTTTCTTTCTTTTTTTTTTTTTTTTGGTCGGGGAGGGACAAGACTCATAATGTAGTTTGGGCTGGTCTCGAACTCACAATCCTTATACCTCAGCTTCCTCAACAGTGGGATCATAGAGATGTGCACCAGGCAACCTTTTGTAGTGAAAGCAAAACTGACAAGGTGTGATGGGAAAGTGTGGCTGTAAGGTGTCACATAGTGATGCTCGTAAACTGTGTGCCAAGATCGTCACCTCCAGGAGCTGTATAGTATTCAGTTACATGGCTGTCAACATCCCTGAAACGTTTCTGACCCCAGAAGAGAACCTCAGGGTAAGATCAGGGCACCCTGTTCATTAGCAGTGTTATTAGGTATATCTCTTGTCTGCCCTCCAGGAAAGTAGAGACCCGCAGCCCCAGCTTCCTTCATCCCCCCCAGGCTATGGCAGCACAAAAGAGAAAGGATTTGCAAAGTCAAAAGAAGGGACTGTGGGAAGACACTGGAATTCCTTGACTCTCAGAGTGAGCAAGCATGTGTGAACTCACCCCTCCACTTCCTCCCCATTCAGGGCTGGGAAGAGGCAGACTGAATGGTGACCTGAAAGGAACCTTTCTGTCCCCAAAGGGAGAGAGATAAGAATTGTGAAGCAAGAGAGGCAAGCACTGCCACAGGCACGTGGGAGTTTATTTTTACCCTGCTATCTCGATCCTGAAATGTCAGGCTTGGGGCCGCCTCATGTTCCTCCCAATGTGGCAACCCAGCCTGGAGACGGGCCTCCTCTCCTCTGCTTCCTCTGCCTTTCTGTGAGTGTCTCAGTGCTATGGTGATAGGAGGCATGGAAACACTGAAAGGGAGGAGGAGGAGGAGGAGGCAGGACCTTTTGTTTGGGTTTCACACAGGCTTACTTCCTCGTAGGAACAGGGCGTGCAGAATGGAGGCACTTGGCAATGATAGGCAGTGCCTACTGCAAGGTTTGGCACACATGAGCTCTGTATTCCAGGGCACACAAGCCCAACCAAAACCAGCTTATATAATAAGGAGGATTTAAGTGGCTGAGGCCATTAAAAGATCTTGCAGTAGACTGGGCTTCAGGTGAGACTGCATCCTGGTACTCAATGCTGTTGCAGGACTTGGTGTCCTCTACCACTTAGCTTTGCCTTCTCTGCCCCTGGCTTATGCTCAGAAGCCACTCTGTGCTCCGCCATGGTCCCACGCAGTTCTAGAACCATCTCCCTCCCCTTGTGGTCACAAATAGCTGCAAAGGCTTTAAGTGTCCCATCTTTAAGTGTCCCATCTTTAAGTGTCCCACCTTTAAGTGTCCCATCTTTGTTCCCAGGGATAAGAGAGGAGGCAGGGTCTCGTGGGTTGCCTGGGCCTCTGAGTGGGTTCTAAGTCAAACACTCTGATATGCAGGCAGCAAGTGGGAGATACTTCTGAGTCATCTTAGCCCATTCTTGAAGGTAGGAAAGGATGCCAGGCTGCAGGCACGAGTCTGTTGTGTGGTTGGCTTGTGTTTGTTTCAGCTGCTCCTCCCCAGGAAGCCTCTGAGGTTAGGGATGATTATTCTTATAAACCAGCATTAATTTCTTATCTTTCCAGGCATAAGTCCACCAGGGAATCTCTGCTCTAAGCATCCCAGGTTTGTGGCTGGAGAGGTGACAGAGTGGATAAGTGCCAAGTATGAGGATCTGAGTTTGGATCCTTACAGTCATATTTAAAAAGGCAGGCATGTTACTGCACATGTGCAATCCTAGACCTGAGGGGGCATGAAGGGGCAGAGAGTGGAGGATCCTGGGGCTCATGGGCCAGCAGCCAGTCAATGAACTCTGTGTTTAGTAAGAGACCTTAAATCAAAATAGTAAGATGAGAAGAGATAAGAAAGAAACCCAATGTTGTCTTCTGGCTTCTGAACACACATACAAGTGCACATACACATGTGTTGCACTTACACATACAGCTGTGCTACACACACACACACACACACACACACACACACACACACACACCACAAACACTGAAAAATGAGGTTCCTAAAAATCTGTATTCTCAAAATTTCATCCAGTCTATAAAATCTCTCCTGGGAAGACAAGTTAAAATGTCACATTCATACTCTGTACTGGAGATTAAACTACATCCCTGGCCTGCCAGGTACTTGGCCCCTCACATAGGTTTAGTCACAGAGCTTCTTTAAACAAGGCAATCACTCTTTGTGCCTCAGATTGTTCCATCTGCTGCTGCTCCCCCATTCAGGTGGTTCTTCTCTCACGTTTGTGCATGACTAACTCCACTTCAGGGTGAAGACTGTCAAAAGCATGGTCACTAAGTCTTGGCCAAGACTAGCATGTAGGGCATTATCATGCTCTATGATAGGTTGAGCATTTCTTTGGATCGTCAGCTTCAGGAAGCAAGATTAAACTCAACTCAATCCAGGCAACACATAGCTTCTGAACTCTGACTCTGTGGCTGGCACATTGTAAGAACTAATGTGTATTTGGTGTCTGATAGGTGAACAGCCATACCTGATGGCCTTCTGAAGTGCTCAGCATAGAATAATTTCTGTTTCTAATAGCTTTAAATTGGTGCTTACTAAAACGATGGGCACAGAGGCTAAAGACATGTTTCAGTGGCTGAGTGCTTGCTGTTTGCTTTTCCAGAGTTCAGTTCCCAGTACCTTTGGACCCTAACCTGTAGCATCAGTTCCAGCAGATGTGGCGCCCTCTTCTGGCCTCGAAGGACCCTGACACAATCTTGTTCCTGCACCCATATACACATAGGGTTTTAAAGTTAATTTTCTTTAGACTTTTTTTTTTAAGATTTATTCATTTATTATATATAAGTACACTGTAGCTGTCCTCAGACACACCAGAAGAGGGCATCGGCTCTCATTACAGATGGCTGTGAGCCACCATGTGGTTGCTGGGAATTGAACTCAGGACCTCTGGAAGAGCAGTTGGGTGCTCTTAACCGCTGAGCCATCTCTCCAGCCCTTCTTTAGACTTTTTAAAAGTCCAAAGTGGCAGTCACACTGAATCAGAATAAGAAATGTCCAGAAAGTCACAGAAAGAATGGTTCATCATGCACATTGCAGACCCGTAAGTGACGGTTAATGTCTCCATGTGAAAGATACCCAGGTGGAGGTCCTGTTGTCTCTGTGACTACAAACTCATGGAGAAGAGCATGGTGTCACACAGGCAGACACGGTGCTGGAGAAGTAGCTGGGAGTTCTACCTCTGGATCCGCAGGCAGCAGGAGGAAGAGAGAGCCACTGGGTGTTGCTTGGGCTTCTGAAATCTCAAAGCCCATCTCTAGTGACACACTTTCTCAAATCTCCAGTGGCATACCTCCTAATCCTTCTCAATACCACTCCCTGATGACCAAGGATTCAAATCTATGAGACTATGGGAGCCATTCCTATTCAAACCACCATATTCCACTCTCTGACCCCCATAGGCTTGTAGCCATATCGTAATGCAAAAATATGAAATTCATCTAACTATGAAAGTCCTCATACTCTATTACATCCTCAACACTTTAAAAGTCCCAAGTTCAATGTCTTTTCTAAGATTCATGAAACCTCTCAAAGTACAACCCCCTGTAAAATGAAATCAAAGGCAGGTCACATACTTCTACATACAATGGCACAGACTATACACATCACCGTTCTAGAAGGGAGGGAAGGGAGCACACTGAGGAAATGCTGGACTGAAGCAAGACTGAAGCCCAGCAGAGTAAACCCCACATTCTGCATCTCCATGTCCGATGACCTCCAATCCTGTCACACTCAGCTTTGTTGATGGCATACACTCCTCTCTTTCGGGTTGATTCCATGCCCAGTCTATATCTCTTCTTGGCAGGTACCCTACAACATCATGGGGGTCTCCAAGACAATCCAGGCTTTGCTTTCACACAACAGCTTCATACAACGGCCTTTCTGGACATCCAAGAAGGGACACCTCCACCACACAGCAGGCCTCAGCAGCTTTTCTTAGCCTCAGAGGGAGATCTCACATCCCCTTTCTTGTATCCAGAACCATATGGCCTCACCTGCCAAGTTCTGGTGCTCGTTGGGGCTGGAACATGGCACCATCTCTCACATTTTGCTATCCCAGCTTGCTGTTTTCAATGGTTTCCTTCTCTGCTTACGCTCTCCTTTACTTCCTTTCCCCAGGTTGGAAGCTTAGTTGGGTGGGGTCATGCCCCAAGGTCACCACTCCCTTTATTCCTTTTAGCTGGGGGCTTTTCTTTAAACTTCCTCTTTGAGCCCAGGACTTAGCTCATGGCACTTCCTGGTACTCCTTTTCTCCTCAAACGTACACCTTTTATTTTTTTCCTTGTCTTTCTTGCTCATTTTCTTTGCAGAACTGCATAAGAATGAACACTAATAACAGCACGGCTGAGTCAATACTACTTTGTCTAGTCCCCTGCTGAGGCCATCAATCCAAAAACTTCAATTTAGCCTCAGACAGATTGGGGGGGGGGGACAGGGACAAGGGTACAAAGCAGCCACATTTGTTACCAAATATCTCCAGAATGGTCTCTAGGCCAGTTACTCATACTCTTCCCCTCTGAAAGCTCTTGAGCTGTGTTATCCTGTGAGACCGTGAAAGGCAGCCTGGTTCCTAGCTGAGCTAAGGCTAGAAATCCAGTGACCCTCGAGGGACTGTGAACGTTTTGCCTGGCTCCTGGCAAACCAGGCCCTGTCACCAACTGCAGCCCTCCATAGATTTGTGGCCATCAGTCACTTAAGGGCAACACTCCAAGCTCCTCCACAGGTCTTGTAGGCTCAAGACAGACCTCCATTATAATGAGGTACCTAAAGGCCTGGAGGCTTAGCCAATGAACTTTTCTTTCCAGACACTCCTCCCTGCAAAAGATATTTAATCTCAGGCCCACCCGGAGAAGGAGGGTATAGTTTTACTCATCCACTTTCCGCCATGACAATAAATGTTTTAAAATCATGGACTGCCTCTTTTCATCAGGAGCTGTTGTGGGGAGCCACAGAGAAAGCCTTCCCCTACAAAGCCACCATCTAATGTCCCATAGAAGGCCTCCTTGTGCTCCCAGCTGTGGCAGCCACCAAGCCAAACCAAGCCGGCCACCGTCAAGCCAAGGACTATCCCCATGGAACCAGCCAGAGGTCCCCCTTTTTCCCACCTCGGCCCAGGGCTAGATCCAGCCTGCAGGCCCCGACTCCGGTTCTCAGCTCTTCCACAGCATCCAGCAGCACTTGGGTGTCCAAGAACCTGAGAACAAGACAGGCCTGGTCTCGTTGCAGGACCGGGATCCCTGAACCAGCTCTGGCTGTGTCTTGCACCTCAGACTGCACTTCCCCACCCCAGAGCAGTGTCCTGGGGCTGCCCTATGACTTAACGCCCGCCCGTCATCGGCCTGGGGTAAGCACTCAACTTCCTTCGTCCAGTCTCCCTGAGCAGCCCAAGCCCTGAGGCAGAGCTGACACCGGACCCCAGCTAACCCTACAGTTATTATAACCTACATTGCTTTCAGTGCCAGTCTTTCATGTTTCCACTAGTGTGCCCTCCTTAAGCCCCACTTAAAGCACTCAACTGCTTTCCTAATCCAAAGCCCTAAGGCCACACCCACTCCAAAGCCACAACTCCTAATCCTTCTCAAATAGTGCCACTTCCTGATGACCAAATATTCAAATATATAAGCCTATGGGGGTCGTTCTTATTCCAACTGCCACACCCAGCCTTGCAACTAGCAGACAATGCCTCCTAAACACTTTGTGTGGGTGTGTGGGTTTGTACAGATATTGGGTGATTCTAGAGGCTAAATGTAGGCCGTGCTGGCCGCCAGTGATACTTCTGTTTCCACCTCCCTAGCAGTGAGATTATGGACACTTCACCACACCCATCATTTTACATGGGTACTGTGAACCTGAATTCATGTCCTCATGTTTGTGTGGCAAACTCCTACCTCCAGCTTGAGGTACTTTTGAATGAGAGACTAGATGTGAATGGAGCCCAGAGGCAGCCAGCCTAACTCATCTGCAAGAGATGAAGGACACTGACATTTTCACTTAAAAATCAGCGCCTGTCACATCATCACCTCTGGCATAGAGGAAAGGGGAATAAACAAATGAAGTAGCAGTGTTCCTTCTCGGAGAGAAGGCAGTTAGGTTCACAGAGAGGGCAAATGACGGGAAGATACAATGTGTCAGTGAACCCAGTCAAGTCCAAAGGTTCCATTCAGACTGAGCAGGTCTGGTTCTAGGGTCACTAAGCCACATGCCAGCAAATGGGGGTGAGCTTCTAGCGCAAACTGAACTAGTTTGCAAGGTACAATGCTTCTTTGGACTTTGTGCAGAAAGTTCTGGGTCAGATACTCCCATGTCTATCAATATGCTAAAAACCAAACCAAACCTACCCAGTGGGTGTCTGTGTCTGCGAGATACCTGGGTCTTTGCTGCCAGTTTGGGAGGATACTAAGACGATATGGATGTTTCTTCTCCATCATCACATCCTCCTTCCTAGATGTCTTGGTGGGGTTTCTCTGCACCTTAATTTTCATGAAGATACTTGGTTTCCTGTTGTCCTTTGTTTTGTTTTGTTTTTGTCAAGCCTTGTGTGTGACAAGGAGATCACAGCCATTCTTTAAGCACCACTTGGAAACTAAATAACTCCAGTCCTCCTGAAATACTGAGTACTAATCAGAAATCTGGGTGTCTGCGTCTCAAGCCTCCCCAGACAACAGAAGGGGCTGACTTCTGACCTACAGAATCCCTTCCCAAACCAAAGGAAAGGGGGAGGGTTCTCCCCCCCCCCCCAGTCCTAGGCTCTGGCCTGTTCCCAGGATGAGCTCATTACTTATTCTTAGAGACCAGACTCTCATTAAAAAAACAGCATCTATAAATAGAGTGGGGATCCACTTGGTGTCACCAAAAGGTCCTTTCCATGGGACAGACTCTCTAAAAGGACGTTCTTAGGCTACCTGACTGATACTAAGTGGGGAAGGATTGCGTTTTTTCTTTTCAAATGTGATCCAGAAAGGGGAAAGACAGTAGATGAGGTAAACTGGGGTTTAACCTGGTCCTCACTCCCCTCCTCCCCATATTCATACTGGCAGTCATAAGGCATAACAGAGGACAAGGGAGATGTCACTGCTTCATCAACACCCAGCAGGGCAGCTTCAGCAATTTCCTCTGGGGGTAGATCATGGTTCAAACTGTTTTGACAGTGTTCTGGCCTTTTAGCTGATTACAAAGTCCCAGTAGGAGCGTTTCCTCCTGGCTCCCTTCCTGCTACTGAGCCCAGGGAAGGCATGGATTCCCATGGCAGACTCTGGGCTATGAAGTGAAAGGACCCGGTTAAGCCTGGTATTTATGAAAAGAAATGTTATGGAGCCCTCTTCTAGCTCTTGTGTGAGGTTGGATGTAGCCACACACAGCCTGCCTGATTGACAATCTAAGTAGGAGCTGCAGACACTTGTACTAACCGATAGTCATCAGGACATGGGGTGACAATACCCCATGTTTAAATAACAAGAGCTGTCTTTGATACAACCTACAGACAAGGACTTTCGTATATTACTAAGAGCTGTGTAAAAATCAACTTTTATTTCCCCCTAACTCCTATGAGCTAGGGCCTATTACTACCTTTAGAGGAAACGAAGGCACGAAGAAGAGATGTGCTTTGCACAGGGTAACACATGGGGGCAATATAAACAACATCTACCCCTCCTTCAAGGGTTGCAACCACAAACCCGAGGCACAATTCCACAAAAAAGTTAAGAGGAATTGATTAAGGGCAGGAGTGTGGGTGTGCTTAGAGCAACCACACTGAAGGGTCTGCACGCAGCAGAGATTATGATTCCCTAGCGGCCACACAGATGGAGGCCCTCTCCACCCCCTCCCAGTCTATATTCTCAAGCATCTCCTCTTTGAGGTATCCCAAAATTAGGGCAGCATTGCATACAACTGGCTGGGAGGAGTGGCTGGATGAATGATGATACTCTGACCCTCCCTGGCCCTCCTTCAGAGAGACCACCACACTCAACAAGCCCAGCCGTGAAGATCTTTTGCAAGAGGGCAGAGTTTAACTCACTGTTAAAGATGGTGAGTTTGGCTTGGAGGACAGACATGGACAACACAAGACTGACTGGTATGGGTGGGTGTTATCGGAAAGGACTAGAAGGAAGATACTCCGAGCATCCCTCTCAGTCTGAACTGGAAGGAAATGTCTCATTTACCCTGCTACCCTAGGTGGAGCCTGCCGGGCTGGGAATGCCGAGCTGATAAACTGACCCCAGAGCCTCACATGCGGCGCTGCAGGCTGCTCTGCTCCAGTGCAGGGAGAGGGGAGAGGAGGGGGAGGGGTGGCTCTCCTTTATTGTTTAGGACAGCTTCACTAACTCACAGTAGAAAATCCCCTACCTGACTGACCTCAGCCTGTCACTAAAGACCCAACAAACAACCCTTTCCTGCCTGCCCAGAAGGCTCGGTCTCAGTCTCTCCCAGTGCAGCTGGGCTCTAAGGAAACTGTAGTATTGGTTACCTTTTTTTTTTTTTTTTTTTTTTTGTCACTCTAGCAAAATTTCTGAAAAGCAAGTTAGGAGAAGAAGGGTTAATTGTGGCTTATAGTTCAGGGGTTATTGACCATATGGAGGCAGAAAGGAAGGAGGGAGGAGCAGAAAGGAGGCAGGAGGCAGGAGGCAGAAAGGAGGCAGGAGGCAGAAAGGGGAGGCAGGAGGCAGGGGAGGCAGGAGGCAAAGGAGGCAGGAGGGAGAAAGGAGGCAGGAGGCAGGAGGCAGGAGGCAGGAGGCAGGAGGCAGGAGGCAGGAGGCAGGAGGCAGGAGGCAGGAGGCAGAGGAGGCAGGAGGCAGGAGGGAGGAGGCAGGAGGGAGGAGGCAGGAAGCAGGAGGCAGGAGGCAGGGGGAGGCAGGAAAGGCAGGAGGCAGGAGGCAGGAGGCAGGAGGCAGGAGGCAGGAGGCAGGAGGCAGGAGGCAGGAGGCAGGAGGCAGGAGGCAGGAGGCAGGAGGCAGGAGGCAGGAGGCAGGAGGCAGGAGGCAGGAGGCAGGAGGCAGGAGGCAGGAGGCAGGAGGCAGGAGGCAGGAGGCAGGAGGCAGGAGGCAGAAAGGAGGCAGGAGGCAGGAGGCAGGAGGCAGGAGGCAGGAGGCAGGAGGCAGGAGGCAGGAGGCAGGAGGCAGAAAGGAGGCAGGAGGCAGGAGGCAGGAGGCAGGAGGCAGGAGGCAGGAGGCAGGAGGCAGGAGGCAGGCGGGAGGAGGGAGGAGGGAGGCGGGAGGCAGGAGGCAGGAGGCAGGAGGCAGGAGGCAGGAGGCAGCAGGCAGGAGACAGCAGGTAGGAGGGAGGAGGCAGGAGGCAGAAGGTAGGAGGCAGGAGGCAGGAGGCAGGAGGCAGGAGGCAGGAGGCAGGAGGCAGCAGGCAGCAGGCAGCAGGCAGGAGGCAGGAGGCAGGAGGCTAGGGTGATCACATTGTATCAACAGCCAGGAGTCAGCAGGCAGTGCTCCTCTGCTATACAGTCTCAAGTTCTGCCCAGGTGACCCGCTTCCTCTAGCAAGGTTACACTTCCTGAAAGGTTCCATAACCTTCCCAAACATTGCCACCAGCTGGAGACCAAGTGTTCAAACATATGAGTCTGTACAGACACTTCCCACGCAAACACAAGCACCACCTTCCAACCCAGACTGGTGTTAATATTATGGCTTCTTTCGGTTGCATGATACAGAAGTTGTACACAATGAGCATTTTATTCTACCTTGAAGTGCTTTATTCAAAGCAGATTAATTATCACTGGATAAATTGTAAGCATTTATCCCATGCTTCCTATGTGTTACATCCTCTTTTGGGGACAGAGGCGCTGGGTGACTACTGTTAGCATCATGTATCTGAGGCTTTGCTGGATCTAGTGCCCCACTTCCTGCTTTGTGTTCATCACTGGTATGAGGTCATCTCCTTAAAAACTTCACTGAGTAAACATGATCATTGTCCCTGTTTTACACACCAGACAGAGTAAATCGGGAAATTACAAGACATGGAGATTTAAAGTCACAAAACATTGCAAAGGGCTTTCCAGTTTTGATGGTAAGTGAATTGTCAGTTTGACAGAACCTAGGCCTTTGGGAATGTGTGGTGTGGTGGGAAGAGGCACCCACTGTGAGTGGCACCATTCCCTGGGCTTGGACTGTATAAATGCAGAAAGAGACCTGAGTGGCAGCTTGAATTCCTCCCCCTGCACCGGACTGTGGATGTAATGAGACCAGCTGCTTTCAGCTGCCCCGCCTCTCTGCCAGGATGGACTGTATCCTTGAACTGTGAAGTAAAATAAACTCTCTTAAGTTGCTTTTGTTGGGATATTCTATCACAGCAACAGAAAAGTAACTAAGACGTAAGATAAGCGTGTTGGTTTTCACAGCAGTACTTGGGATCTCTTGTCTCTCAAATCCTTCTGGTCTTACAGATTCCTAGTCCATAAACAGGAGATATATATATCCTATATATACTATATAATACTATATAGTATATATAAAGAATCTTTAGAGGAATAGTTTCAAATACTGTCTTCTGCTTCCTATTAAACACACACACTCAAAAGTCAGGGGTGTCTTTATTTCTTCCTGTCCCCCAGTCTGGAGATAGCAACTTCTTCAAGAGGTGACAGAGAGAGGACCTGAATTCCCTGGAGGTAAAGGGGTATTGGGATTTACCTTTTGAACACTCAGAAGGTGAGAGAGAGTTGTAAGGAAGCTGCTATGGTTGGGGTCTGTAATGTTCCACAGATGTTCATGTGCTTAGTGTTTGACCCTCATAATGCTGCTAGTGGGAGATAATGGAACCTTTAAAGGGTGGAGCCTACTGACAGGTGTTTGGTTTTGTAACAGTTTTAACTGTCAACTTGACCCAATCTAGAATCACCTGGATAAGGATGTTCCACGGGCATGTCTGTGGTGGATTGTGCTGATGGTGTTAATGAATGTGCAGAGACCACTGTGGGTGGCACCATTCCCTGGGGTTGGGTCCAGGATGAGCTGAGTACAGGTACGCATGCATTGATCTCTTGCTTTGGTCTTAACTGAGGACATAATGTGACCAGGTGCTTCACACTTCTGCTTTAACTCCCCAGCAATGAACTATGGCCTGGCGTTGGGAGCTGAGTAAGCCTTTTCTCACATAAGTTGTCCTTTTGTTAGGGAGGTTGCTTTTTGTCAGAGAAGGAGAATAGAAACCAGCAAAGTTCTTCTAGTGACTCCCTGATGCATTAACTCAGCATCTGACAAGGCAACTTGGTAAGAGAGGGTTCTATTGCTCCCAGTGTGAGAGTACAGTCCACCATAGCTGGGGCATCTTGGCAGCCAGAGTGGGAAGCAGCTGGCCACACTGCCTGTCTAGGCAGTGAGAAGAAGGCCCAGGAGCCAGTCTGTCTCTGGGCTTAGCCAGTCAGGTAGCTGTTCCTGCTCACCCTGAGTGGTGTTTCCTATATCTCCTTCCACTGTCTTGAGTATGTATGTGAAGGAAAATGGTATTCACTTCCTTCTTCACAGGAGGCCAGCAGCATGGGGGAACAGGAAAAAGATCCATTCAGATAAAGGTTGTTATTAACATATTAGCTAAAATATCCATTTTTACTATGGGACTAAATCTATGACTTGAGACTCAAGTGACAAAGTCAGGTTCACTATGTAGATGAGGAATATGGACATAGCCATGAGTCTGTGGGGCCGGGTAGTGGAATGTGGTAGTCTGAATTAACATGGCACTATGGACTCATACGGGGTCCATGGGCATGAGTCTATGGGGCTGGGAAGTGGAATGTGGTGGTCTGAATGAGCATGGCTCCCATAGGCTCATATGTTGTTTTCAAATACTTGGTTCCCCATTGGTTCCTCGTTAGGAAAGAATTAGGAGGTACGGCCTTATTGGAGCATGTGTGTCACTTTGAGGATTCAAATACCTGCCCCATCCCCAGTGAGCTGTCTCTGGCTGATGCTTGTGAATAAGATGTGAGCTCTCAGTTGTTGTTTCAGCACATGCCTGCCCTCCTGATGCCATGACTGACTGATGCCATGCTCAAAACCATGATGATGAAACTGTAAGCCCCAGTAAACTCTTATTCCAGTAAATTGCTTTGGCCATGGTGTCTCTTATAGAAGTAACTAAGATGCTGAGACTGTTTGCAAACTTGCTCTGTAACCCAGACCAGCATCAAAGTCAGAAAACTCCACCTCAGTCTCCCTGGGCTGACTTCAAGTATGTGCTACCACACACAGCAAAGGACTTTTGTTTGTTTACCTTCCTGGATGAAAGTACTCACTGTGCAAGCCTGAGCACCCGAGTTCAGATCTCCAGCATTCATATAAAGAGGTGAACAGGGCTGTGCACAGGTCTATAACCCCAGTGACATGTGGCAGCAGAGGCAGGAGGATCCCTGGGAATGGCTGGCCAATCAGACCGACCAACAGTGAGCTCCAGGCTTAGGGAGAGAGAGACCTTGTCTCAAGGGGACGGCCTGAATGGTACAGCAGGACCTGTGAGGGCCTTCTCCAGCCTCCGCAGGTGTGCACAGGATGCACATGAGCACACAACAGGAGAGAAAGGAATGCTCTGTTCTGGTGTTGGCCTCGAGTTCCTAATCCAATGCCAGAGAAATAGCTTATCCTACTGGACGTGTAAGGGAACAACATAGAGAAGATCAGGTTCTGAACGGACATGCAGACAGGTAAAGCAACCTGCTCAGGGCCCAGAATCAGAGCTGGATTCCTAACAGTGCAACTGTAAAGTGATCTCCCAAGGAAGTGACTCATAATTCTTCTAATGGCTGGAAGAGCCCAGTTCCTGTTCTCAGGAAGCCATCTTGAATTTTCTTCCATTTGCTCAGTACATTGCAAATGCCTCTGGCCCACTGCTGACAAAAGCAGATCTTACAAGGTAGAGACAGAATCTGAGAATGACTTCAATTAAGAGTTGACTCAAAGTGTGGCCCGGTGGTACAGGCCTGTAGTCTCACGATTCAGGAGGTTGAAATAAGGTTGAAGCAAAAGGTTTTTAAGTTCAATATCAGCCTAAGCGTCCCAAGAAACAAAGAATATGGTTCAAGGACTAACAAATATAAAGCCCTGCCCGCGTGTAGCTACCTGGTGACTGCAATGTTCACATTGTTAACACAAGCACTGGGCTGGCCATCTCCAAGGGCCAGATGCTTCAAGGTATTTTCAGATTCAATCCTGGTGTCCCCTCTGGTGGACCCTCCTATGATTTCCCTTTACAAAGGAAGATACACTAAGGCCATAGCTAAGATCAATTTCTCTAGAAGTGAGACTATCTGTAGGTAGGTACAAGGTGTCAGCTTTCCATCTCTTCCACCATGTAGGTGTCTCAAAACATTATTAGTGTCTCAATGCCATGCTAGTGAGAAATGCAGGCTTGTGCGTCAGAAAGCCTGGCTTCAGCATGTCAGTGAAATGTTGCCAGGGTAGGATCTGAAATTCAGTTCTTAATCTGTACAAAGATCAGAGTCAGGCATGGCAGCACTTGCTTATAATCCTAGCAGAGTCAGGAAGCTCCTGGGTTCAAGGACAGCCAGAGCTATGAAGTGAGATCCTGCCTCAAATCTTAACACCTTAAGTTAAGTGTGGTGGTACTTGTAATCTCAACATTCAGGGCAGTGACATGCTGATCCCGGGGGAGCTCACTGTCCACCCAGCCTATTCTTGGTGAGTTCCAGTCAGTAAGAGATTCCAGCCTTCACAGGACCAGGGAGCAGCTCTGCGGAGCCTGAGAGACCCATGGAGGCTCTGAGGAGAGACGCTGTGCCTGAGGAGGAGTCTGCAGAGTCACAGAAGGCAGAGAGTTGTGCAGTGGCCTAGAGTGAACCGGGAGCTCCCAGATGTCCTACCCTATCTCAAGATCAACCTCACTCTGGGCAACAATAGGATATCTGAGTAGAGTCTTAGCTATATCCAGTACTTGTGGTGTTACGGGAACCAGAAACCTTGAACCAGGCCAATGACTCATTGTAATCAGTATTTTCATGTAAAGCTGTTTGGACCAACACACACACACACACACACACACACACACACACACACACACACACACACACACATTGTGTGACACACTGCAGTTTGTAATGACACCTTGAATGAATAAATGTGAGCTAGAGAGGCTGAGCTGAGAGGAGCAGTGCTTGCCTGAGGTGGGGAGAGGCAGAACAAGGGATAGGCAGCTGGCGGTGGGTGGGCAGGGCAGTGACAAGTGTAGGAGTGCAGCTGTGAAGAACTGGGGTGAGGGGTAAGGGGTAAAGACTGAGGGGTGGGGGAGCAGTATGTCAAGTAAGGACAGCAGGGTGGTGTGCAACAGCAGCCTGGAGCTTACTCAGGCTCTACCCCTGAACTCACTGCCAAGCCACATGATCATCCTGATTGAGCAATGCAGGCATGTCCAAGATGGGGACAGCTCTAAAAGCCTCCTCAAAAAGCCTTTAAGGTTGGTGATGCCACCACAGCCATGTTGGTGTTCATGATTCATGCTAATATCCATGGTTTGTGATGCTGTTGAAGGTCACGTGCATATCCATGGTCTGTGCTGCCGATGGAGGCCATGTTGGTATCTGGGGTCCATGCTGTATGCTGTCTATGCTGCTCCATGCTGCCACGTGTTGAGGTCAGTGTTCCCAGCTGCTTACAGAGGCTGTTGTCTGTGGTCTATGCTGCCGCAGGAAACCATGTGGAAGTCCATGATCTGTGCAGCTGCCGGCTTCTATGGGCAAGGAAGCTTCTTTTGCAGTGGTATCTAATAACTGTGGACTTGTAGCTGAGAATGAGAAACATGTGACCACACATGTGATGACTCCCCCCCCCAAAAAAAGAAAAAAAAATGAAGCAGTCTAGATAGGATGCCTTTGAAGAGAGTCCTTAAAAATGGTGACCAAGTGGCTAAAGTTGATGGCTACAGAGGGGATGGGGAAGGACTCAGAGGGATGGGGAAGGACTCAGGGGTGTGGGGAAGGACTTAGAGGGGGGTGGGGAAGGACTAAGTTATCCTTAAGTGGCTGGCCACTGGGAGCTTGACCATGCTCCAGTGAGTATATTGGTAACACAAATTGGACTTGGTGTATTTTTTTCTTTTTGCAGGAAGGTACAAGGGTAGGAGGGTAGACCTAGGAAGGAATGAGAATTGAGTATGATTGGGATAGATTGTGTGAAATTCCCAATAATCAATAAAATATTATGTTGGGGAAAAAAGAATTTAAAGGAAAATAACACCAAAGGCCATCTGACCTACACACACACACACACACACACACACACACACACACACACACACACACACACCTCTCCCAAAGAGTCATCCCTAATCTTAACATTTGTAAGCTATAACTATTCTCAAATATTCTGATTTGTGTTCCCCACTTTGGTATCTGAAAGATGATTAGTCTATTTTCACCCACGTTGAAGTTAACCTTGACCATATGTTGCCCCCACTGGTATAAAAATGAAAGCGATTTCTTGTTATTAGGTAGAGGTTTACACAACATTAGAATAGTTCATATTCATGTGTGCTGTGTTCATGTGCTGTGGCTATAACAGAAGACCACAAGACAGAGGCGTAATGTCAGATCCAGTGAGAGCTGAGCTCACCCTCTCACCACTTTAGAAGAAACAGTCATGTGATGAAGCCTTATTCCATCAAGCAGGGTAATGTCCTAACAGCTCTTAAGTGTTCTCTACCTCCTACAATGATAAATGTCACCATGAGATTTCGGAGGGACATTAAAAACATAGCAGCCTGCTCTTTTGTACCCAGCGTTGTCCTCTGACCACACAGACAGACAGACAGACAGACAGACAGACACATGCACACACACACACACACACACACACACACACACACACACACACACACACTGCCACACCTCCCACCACTGAATAGTCCCTCTCAGAATCACGGATGAATGCCACCTCTCCTCTGCTTCCGAGTGTCACTAGACAATCAGTAAGAGTTGGAAATAAACCTTTGCATTTGAAGCTTTGGGGGTTTGTTACCACATGGCCTATCCTGACCATAGTATTATTTGTTGAAGAAAAAGACACACATAGAAAACTATACCCAAATGTGCCTGACCTTTTCTATGCATATGATAGACTAGTTATAAAACAACCAATGGAACAAACAAAAGACCCCAGACAATATAAGATGTTAAGAATGGTGTACAGAAGCCAGAATATGTCTGTACTGACTCTAAGAATATAGAATGGTATGATAACTTATAAAAATGTACAGTTTATTTAAAAGTTAAATGTAAGTTAATTATACAATCTGATTACTTTGCTCCAAGGAGTCTATCCAGGAGTGGAAACATAAGCACGCACAAATACTTGGAGGCAAATATTAACAGCAACACTATTTATAATAGCTAATCAGCTGAAGTGATCCAAATGTCTATCAATTAGCGAATGGATACACAAAATGTGGTACATCTATATAATGGAATATTACTCAACAATAAAAAGAATTAAAATACAGATGTATTCTACTCTATGAATCAAACTCAAAAACACCGTAGCAAGTGAATAAACCCACATGGACACAAAATACTATAGGTTGCATAATCAAATCTCTATGAAATGGCCCATAGTGACAAACATGTAGAGGGAGGGCAATAGCTGCCTGGAGCTGACAGGGGGGTGTGAGACTGACAAGAGCCATAAGGGAGCTTGCAGAAGTGGAGGCATAGTCTAAGACTGGACTATGAAAATGGTTGCAAAACTCTATAATTTTTTTGTAAATATTTGAATCAGATACTTTCATGTTTATTTATTTACTTTTGAGACAGAGCCTCTCTACAGAATCCAGGCTGTCCTGAAACTTGCTATGTAGACCAGACTGGTCTCTAACTCACAGAAATCCACCTGCCTCTGACTTTCAAATGATACTTTTAATGGTCAAGTCATGCTGTGTGAATCCTATTCCAATAAAGCCATTGAAAAGGAATACAAACACAGTGTTTGGCTCAAATCAATGGTTCTGTAGATGCGTGTGTTAGTACTGATCAGTTTTGAATGGGTAGAATTAAGGACTGTTTTTTGCTAAAAGTGAAGCTTAGAGTGCTAGTTGATGGCCTGGTGCTTACAGTGTTTTCCACAAGGCAGGAAAACCTGTGTTTGCATCATCAGGACCCATGTAAATAAGAAAAATGCAAGCAAGCCTCACAGTGCAGCTTTGTCAACCCCCACTGGGGTGGCCTCTCAGGTGATGCAGCTGCCTTTGAGTTACCTGTGCTCCTCACCGTACTCCAGTAAGCAACTCCAGTAAACTCACTGCTTTCCATGCTGGATTTTGATAGACTCATTACTTTGGTCTGTCATGGGTGAGTGGACATTTCTGTGTGTCACACTAGAAAGGAGGAGTCTATAATGCTAGAACTCAAAAGGGCCCCCAAGCAGATGTAGATCATCAACGTGCAAAGTGTACTTCTTTAAATGTATGTTGTTGCAACATTGACTAAAATGAACCAGTTAAACCCACACGGGAAAGGTCGGATGAGGCAGGAAGTTATAGAAGAGCTTGTTTTAAAAGAGAGAGTGAACATGGGGCTAGAGGCACCCATTAGGGTCTTCAACTTCATGTGAAAAGCCAGGAGAAGCTGTACAGTTCTATAATCCTAGTGATGGGAAGCAGGGTGCAGGCTGCCTGGAGCATGCTGGCTACTCAGCTCACTTGAGCTTTGGGACCAGAGAGACTTTGCTTTAAAAATAAGGTGGAGATACAGGAAGCCAACCGAAATGGACCTCTGGCCTTCACGTGCACACAGAACCACTCAGCTGATATAGTGGGGCACGCTACAATCCCGGGACCTGGGAGGTAGAGGCAGTAGTTCAAGATCAGCTTGGACTATATGTGAGACCCTGATTTAAAAACCAAACCAGGGGCTGGAGGGATGGCTCAGTGGTTAAGAGCACTGACTGCTCTTCCAGAGGTCCTGAGTTCAATTCCCAGCAACCACACGGTGGCTCACAACCATCTGTAATGAGATCAGATGCCCTCTTCTGGTGTGTCTGAAGACAGTGATAGACAGCACTTAATAAATAAATCTTTAAAAAAAAACAAAAAACCAAATCAAATAAAAAACTCCCAGTGTGGAGTTGGGGTGCAGGGAGCAAACCTGTCACATGAAGGGAGAAAGTGTTTTCTCAAGGATTTAATTGGTTCCAGAGTATAAAGAAAATAAAAATACTCCAATTAACTTTATCAAAGAAACTCTACCCAGAATACCAAATACCAAGGAGACAGAGAAAGGAAACTCAATAGCATAGGTTCCACTTACTCAGGTGTAAAGTGCATAGCTGAAGAGTGTCCCCCACAAAGTCTGTGTCCACCAGACCCTATGGCTATGACTGCATTTGGAACTAGGGTCTCTACAGATGTAACTATGAGGAGGAGATCCTACAGGACAAATGTCTAGCAACTGGTGACTTCATCTGAAGAGAGGGCACATGCAAATGATAGCAGAAACTGGCATGAGGCAGATGCCAAGGATGGTGAGGGGACACTAGAGCCATACGGATGCAAGGCAGGGTTCCCTATAGAGCCCATTCTTCAGCCTCAGGCTTCTGTGTCTGAAACCATAACAACATAGCATCTGCTTTACTAAGCAACCCAACATGTATCATATTCTGGAGTCACCAGAACACAAACTGCAGGGAGACATACAAGGAGTCTAGGATCTTGGGTGAACTTGTCACCCGGTGAATGAAGGGCAGGACAGACAAGAAAGCCTGGTATAATCTTCTAAATTATGTTTTATTTAGAAATTTATGTGCCTGAGTGCATGCTGTGTGTGTGTGTGTGTGTGTGCGCGCGCGCGCGCGCGTGCACGCGCACATGTGTACACGGGCATGCACTCCACAGCACATGTATGCAGATCAGAGAACAACTTTAGTTAGGGTATTGATTCTTTCCTTCTACCACGTGGGTCCCAGAGATCAAACCTGGGTGTAAGGCTTGGCAGCAACTTCACCCATTGAACTAAAATCCTGATATTCTGACTCAATACATTCTGAGATTTTAGAAGTTCTAGCCAAAGTAGAGGATGCTATGAACTTGGGCTGAGTCTAACCACCAGATGCTGTATTTGACCTGTCCTGAGTTTTAAACAGTTCCATTCATTTTCAACACTGAAAAGACCTTTATGCGTTAAAAAAAAAAATGCTGATGTTTATCTAGTTAAAAGGATCAGGGGTAGATATATAAATACATGAATGCAATAACAAAATCCTTCCATGCATGCTGCCATCCTAGCACTCAGGGACCTGAAGCAGCAGAATCGCTGTGAGTTTGAGGCTGGGCTGGGTTACACAGTGAGTTCTAGGGCAACAACAACAAAGGAAAAACAACACCATAGCACTCAGGAGGCAGAGGCAGGTGAATCTCTGTGAGGCTGAGGTCAGCCTGGTCTACATGGTGAGAGTTTCAAGCCAACCAGGGATACACAGTGAGAACCTGTATTTAAAAAAATGATAAAAAAGTAAACAGAAAAAAAAATGATGCTAAGCATTCAGCATCTCAAAGAATAAAAGCTTGAGGATGCTTGGTTAGCTAATAAAAATTTCCCGGCCATGGTAATAGAGTGGCATCCATTCAGCAAATGATTTACATTTATTGCAGTCTTGTGGTTAGCTTTGCCAACTTGGCACATGCTAGAATCACAAGGGAAGACAGTCTCAGTGAGGATTGTCTACACTGGGCTGACCTGTGAACACGTTTTAAGTTAATTGGTGTAGGAAGCCTGTAAGCGGGGGGCACCACTGCCTCAGTGAGCTGAACCGTATAAGAGTAGAGAAACTGGGGATGGAGAAGTGGCTCAGTGGTTAAAGGCACTGGCTGCTCTGGAGGACCCAGGTTCATTCTCAGCACCCCCACGACAGCTAACAACCATCTTTAACTCCAGTTCCAGGGGACATGACGCCCTCTTTTGACCTCTCTGGACACCAGGCACCCAAGTGTTGCATAGATGTACATGCAGACAAAATACTTAAAATAAACTTCAAAACAAGGTTTTTAAAAAGTGAAGGAATGTAGCTGGGTGCAAGCAAGTGAGCGCATGGGCCCTGAGTCTCCTACTCCTGACTGGGACTGGGTGAGCAACTGCTTCAGGCTCCCGCCAGGCACTTCCTTGCAGTGAGGGACTTCCAGAGCTGCCACTTGAAATAAACTCTTTCTCACCTAGTTTTTTGTTTTTGTTTTTGGTTTTGGTTTTTTTTTTTGGAGGGGGGCCAGGTTATGTCATAGCAACAGAGAGGAAGCTGGAACCAAGAATGGTCTTTAAATGCATGCAACAAGAACAGAGGGACGAATGTAAAGCCAGAGACACACACAGCTGAGATGTCCGTGCAATACCACACAGGTACGGTTGGAATCAGCAGGCTGGCCAGGGGCTGTGGCTGGCTAGCATGCACAAGGTCCTGGGTTCAACCCCAGTGCCACAAAACAAAGTGAAAACATACATAGTTCAGGTAGCTTCCCATCAAAAGCTGCTCCTCACCAGACACACTGACATGTTTTAAATGAAATACTGACAAATATAAAACAAGAACAAGGTTCAGAAAAATTTGGATGTATTTTACCTGTCAAAAAAAGGGACTGAAAAACAATGAGATTTAACAGCATCCACATTTAATGGGAAATGCAAAACAAAAAAGAAATAAAAGACAAATTTAAAAAAAGACTTGACATGTTTAAATAGTATTTGTGATGGATAGAAAATACTTACACATTAATATGAATGAACATTTAAAAGCTAAAAAGAGGAACTGCACCACTGGTCTGTGTACACACACACACACACACACACACACACTGGCAGTTTCTGTCTAATACACACACACACACACACACACACACACACACACACAGAGTCACATTCACACCACTGGTCTGTGTACACACACACACACACACACACACACACACACACCACTGTGTACACACACATTCACACACACAGAGTCTGTGTCACACCACACTGTACACACACACACACACACACACACACAGAGTCACGTTTCACACCACTGGGTCTGTGTACACACACACACACACACACACACACAGAGTCACATTCACACCACTGGTCTGTGTACACACACACACACACACACACACAGAGTCACATTCACACCACTGGTCTGTGTACACACACACACACACACACACACACACACAGAGTCACGTTCACACCACTGGTCTGTGTACACACACATACACACACACACAGAGTCACGTTCACACCACTGGGCTGTACACACCCACACCCACCAACACACACACCATTGGGGCACACACATATACACACGCCCACAGCCACACCCACCCACTCCAGAGACAAGCAAACACAAATGATAGACACGTGAAAAATGTATCCTTAGCAACTGAAGACATTGCACACTGGATAATAAGACTGTGTGCCTTAGAGGCAATGTGGAGAAGCCAGGGTGAGACTGTGCTGCTGGGGATGCTGAGTCAGAAGCACTCTCATGACTGAGTGTGAGTTAATGAAACTCTGTGCATAGTGTATAGCACTTATTTATTGTATGTGCGTGGCCACCGGAATGTGAAGGTGTATGTGTGGAGATCAGGGAACATGGGAGTTGGTCCTTTTTCCCAGCACATGTGTACTAGGGGTTGAATCAGGACCTTTAGCTTTGAGACTTTGTCTTCCCCTTCGGAGCCATCTTACTGGCCCAGTATAAAACCTTCTTGGGATCATACCTTTGTTTTGGAAACAAAACAAAGTCTGAGAAAGTGACCATAACTGTGCACAAAGTTGTATTGTAAAAAGATGCTCGTGTCCTCTCTGTTTCCAGAAAAGCACAACCTGCAAGTGCAAACTCAACAGTATGGGACTGGCTGGGCTGGGACAAATGGCTCCGGCAATCAGTGCCTAAGGTGAGTCACAGGCTGATGAGAGACAATGAGAGACATCACAAGGTAGATGACAGTCAGGGAATGACACCTGAACATGCATGCACATGAAAAATACAGTGATTTAAATCAAGATTTAAAAAACTTAACACTGGTAGATGCTCCTGCAGGGCCAGGGGCATCCGGCTGGTTGGGGGCGGGGGGCAGGGTTATGTCCTGGTTTACAGTGCTAGGCTGTATCAGGGCTTCTAACCTTTCAGGAGAAGAACACCATACCACGAGATGAGATGCTGAGTACACACAATGAAAAGCTATGATGGGGTTGTAAGTTTCATGCTCTTTCCTTTCTCTACAGACTTTTGTCTGTATCTCAAGTTCGACAAGATAAAGTTATGTTTGTTATGACCAAGAAAGAAACCACGCACAGCTAGTAAATATCATAACGCTGTACTCTGTGAATCCCACCAGAACCTGGTGTCTGGATATTTCTTCTTCCTCCCAGGCTGCAGAGCTTTCCACCCTGTTGTTCCCTAATTCCTCTCTGTATCCACACAGTCTTCCTGCCAGGGAGGCTTTCTCTTCTTCCAGTTCTGATCTTCCCTGGTAAATTCCCAAAAGTGCCCCACCCCCAATTCCCCCAAGAACACTGGCTGGAAAAGCAGTTTGCATATTTCCTGAAACAAAGTTTCAGTAGCCCCAGAGGGAAAGCTAAGTTTGAATTCTTGAGAAAAAGTAGACCTTCAGTGGTGTTACTTCTTTTTAATGTTTTTAATTTATTTTTACATGTATGAGTGTTTAATTACATGTATGACTATGTGTCATGTGTGTGTGCTGTCCACAGAGGCAAGAGGAGGGTATGATATCCCCTGGGACTGGACTTCCAGGCAGTTGTGAATGGCCACATGGGTGCTGGGAATTAAAGCTTGGGCCCCTAGAGAAGGAGCCAGTGCTCTTAACCACTGATATGATCCACTATGAGGATTTACCATGGGGACATTAATTCTCTTTCCTTTGACTTTCTTAGGATGTTTCATGTCCGTCTTGAATGTGAATTGCTGTTCACTCATTTATCCCAAATGATCCCTGAGAAAATGACTGAAATGTCGACATTTTCCAGGAAAGGACAGTTTCAGTGAGCCAAGCCTTCTTTAGTCTGTTTTCACGTTTTATTAAGATTTCAGATTCCCTACGCTATGATGTGTATTGAACTTGATACATTTGAAATTTAATTTGAAATAAATTCAATTTTTAAGTTTAATTCATTTTACTCTGAAATATCATGAAAAGGAACAGAGAACATTGTAAATGCCAGCACTTTGAAAAATACAGAAGACGCCTCAAAAGTATCGGAAGGAATAGAAGAAACAGGAATTAGAGACAGAAGCGGGTATGCTTTAATTTTTTGTAGGTAGGGGCCAACAAGATGGCTCAGTGGATAAAGGTGCTTGCCATCATATCTGGTGACCTGAGTTTGATCCAGGGGCCACTTGGGGAAAGGTGAGAACTGACTCCATAAGTTGTCCTCTACCCTTCACACATGCACAATGAATGCACACACACATGTGCTCACACTTAAAAATAAAATATACATATAATAAAAAAATTAAAAACTGTTTTAGGGGGTTAACAATACTTAATTGTAAAAATTATTTGTTTTTACTTTGCTTTTTTTTATTATTTTAGGATTTAATTGAGGGCGTCACAATGCTACCTTTTAAAAAATTCTTGAAAATTTTTATTAATTAATTTATTATTTATTAATCATGTATGTGGGCATGACATATGTCTATCACAACACTTGTGTGGAAGTCAGAGAACAACTTTGCAAGTTGGTTCTCTTCTTCAACATGTATATGGGGCCCTGTGATCCAGCTCAGGTTATCAGACAAGGCAAACACTTTTACCAACTCCTCGGCCTCTTGTTTGGAGCAATGTTTACGGGGCGGGTATACAATGGCAGAGCACATGTCAAGCATTGTATAAATCCTGTGTTCTGTCTTCAGTAGGGAAGTCAGAAGACCACAGAAAGTACAAAGTAATCAGGCATGCCTCATGCCTCTAATGATGGAACTGGAGAGCTAAGCCAGGAGAATTCTACAGGTTTGAAGCTACAAAGAACAGTAACAAATAAAAAATAACAAAGTAGCATGCTATAAGGTCACTTGCTACATTCACTTTTAGCTGTCAGTCTCAATTGAGTCAATAGCCAGAAACTGCCTCTCATTAAAGGATAGTACTCAAATATTCCAATTAAACCATATGCAGAGGGCTGGAGAGATGACTCAGTGGTTAAGAGCACTGACTGCTCTTCCAGAGGTCCTGAGTTCAAATCCCAGCAATCACATGATGGCTCACAACTATCTGAATGGGATCTGATGCCCTCTTCTGGTGTGTCTGAAGACAGCTACAGTGTCCTCAAATGCATAAAATAAATAAATCTTAAAAAATAGTTGGGACTTTGCAGATTTCAGTATATTGGTCATTTGGCAAATTGGGTTTCTGTAAGTTAATTTTCTGTGAGTTGGTCATAAAATGAATTGACTAAGAGCTATATACCCAGCATATTATTTAATTTTTTTCTAATAAACGTATGCTTTCTGTACTGTTGTCTCCCTTTTATGAATGAAAGCAATGGATGCTTTTAAGGGTAGGGCTGTGGAAGCCCAGAGCTCATACTATAAACCTGACCATAGAGCCAGATTCTAGGTCCGCAATCATTGAGTTACTGTAAGAGCTCTGGATTCACCTTGGGCTTCTCTTTCTCCAAGAAGCCTTTGCTGACCTACAGGACTAGACACAGGCCCTGTGTCCCAGCATATTTACTGCTCTGGAAGTGAGGAGTCGCCACTCTAGGTGTCTGCCTTGCCATGATATTGTGAGCTCCTTGAGCTACTCAGAGACGGAGGGAGAAGAGAGGAGGCCCAAGGAAGGGGCTTCCTAGTCTCTGCCTTTCTCATTTCCTCATTTTCCAAAGGGAAATCACTCTGCAGTGCTTTGGCTCCGTCCATCCCTCCTCCAGCCTTGCAGGAATTTCTGGAAAGCTCTGTAGTAAGGTGCCAGGATTAGCATGGTAGGCAGTACAGAGCTGGTGTTTCTCACCTGTCTCCAAGCTCCCCACTGTGGTTTGTCTTGGGACTTCTCTGGGGATTTGGCTCAAGGCATCTTACAACTTCCTAGCAGATTATGAGGAAAACAAGTTGGGTCTGGATGGTTGTCACGGTGCACGCCTGTCATCACAACTCCAGCAGTCTGAGGGAGAGGGATTTCTGTGAGTTCTATGCAACGCTATCTCTAAAAACAAAACAAACAAACAGAAAGGCTGAGCTGGGGAGACAGTTATCAGACGAAGGTGCTTGTTGCCAAGCCTGATGACCTGCATTTGACACATGGCCAAAGGACAGAAGTTGTCTCTGACTTACACACATGAGGCATGCTGTGCCTCACAAAAACAAACACAAACACATAAATAACTACACCTTTAAAGTAAACAATATAAGTAAAAGGAAGATGAGGAGGGGCAAAAGCAAACCTGGATGGACTGTGAATTGTTACAATGTGCCCTACACAGGTGCTTGTTGTTGGAGCCAGGGTCTGCCTTGGTTGTCTAGGCTCACTTGGAATGTGTAGCCCTTCTCCCTCAGTTGCTGAAGGACCAAATCACAGGCTTATACCTTCTCAAGGCGTATAATTCATAAATATCCTGACAGCAGTATCTGACATGTTGAAATTTAAACAGAGATGCATCACTTAAATAAAGAGCTCCCCCCAAGGAGATAGAGAAATGGGGCATGTGGTGATGAGCCACAGGACTCCAGGAACTTGATGCAAACCCCACACACTAACTGGCTGGGATGTAGCTCAATGGTAGGGCACTTGGCTAGCATGCTGAAACCTAGGCTTGTTCCTCAGCAACGCACACCAAAATGTTAAAAAATATTTGCTTATATACAGCATTACAAAGGAACTTGACACCAACTTCATCCAGCAATGTATGAGAAGTGTCCAGGACAACTTAATAAGAAAAACCAATTGAAGGCACAGAGATTAGAAAGGAGGGATAAAGAAAATAGCAAGGTGAAAATATGGAGATATATATATATATATATATATACACACACATATTTAAGATTTAAGTTGTTATACATGGAATTTAACCACATTCCTAAATATCACGAGAATCCTGATTGCATTTAACATGCTAAAGCAGAAGAAATCAACAGTATCAGATAATGTAAAATATCTTAAAATAATTTGAATATGATATATCTGTGATTCCTGCTTGAAAAAAATGATAAGGCTTTGTTAAGAGATGTTAAAGGAGGCTAAACAGGTAGAGAGACATTCTATGCTCATGAGAGTGTGAAGACTGAATTTAGATTCAAGGTCATTGCAATTAAAGTCACAAGAAGGATCTTAAGGAGCTTGATAAAATGATTCTAAATTTTATTTGGGGTCCGGAGTCACTAGGACATTTTGAAGAAAACAAGAGAGAGCAGTCTGGCCCTACTGTATATTAGGACTGAATGAAGCTTTAGCAAGTGAGACATCTGTTAGTGAGGGGAGAGCCAAGATGGCTCAGTGGGGAAACAGACCTGTTGCCAAGCACAATGACCTGGGTTTGATCCTCAGAAGGACATGGTAGAAGGGGACACAATTTCAAAATGTATTGTTTATTTGTTTGCTTGTTTGCTTCCTTCTTTCCTTCCTCCTTCCTTCCCTCCTCCTCTTCTTCTTCCTCCTCCCCTTCTTCTAGGGGCCCAACCTCAAGATCACCTATAAAAGATGCTTGGCACGACTGTGAAGATGCTAGTATCAATTATGTGATACTCATTAACTTGAAATTGCTAGGCATAAACTAAACCTGATAATACCAGAGGACTGTGTTAGAAGCTTTTACAGATCCATTGACCCTCATAATATTTTTATTTACTGTCTTCTGGCCTCTACATGTATGCCATGGCAGGTTTGTGTGCACTTAAGAGCACACGCACAAGATAATTAAATAAACATAAAGAGAACAAAAGAGTACTATCTCATGCAAAAGAGAGCAAGCAGTAGTAAACATAATGCAGGTTGACGATGGATTGGCAGGGGGAGGAAGACAGGATGGACCATGGACATACACAGATGGATATACACGGAAGGATATACATGGATGGATATACAATACGGATGGACACGGATATACATGGATGGATATACAAACAGACGGATATACACGATGGACAGACGGATATACACATGGACAAATATACACATGGACAGACATACACACAGATGGATATACACACGAAAGGATATACAGATGGATGGATATGGATATACACATGGATGGATATACACACAGACAGATATATGCACAGGGTTGCATGTAGGTGATAGTCTTGTCAAGGCAGAGGAGTACGGTTCTGAATTATTAAAAAGCAACTAACTAAATTAAAGTAGGTCATGCTTGGACCAATAATGTGCTTCACTGAATCCAAGCATGTGATTACTGTTATTCTATGCACTGGTGGCCAAATTAAAAATACAGTAAACATCAGATAACAAATGGAATGTGGTTATCTACTAGAGGAACCTGATGAAGCTTGCATGTAGACCAGATACTAAGCATTCCATTCAAAGAGACAGAACAACAGTTTGGAATCCCCTACCAACAAAATAATAATAATGATTCCAGAACGCCTCTGAGGAATGCATTTCAAAGGTCCACCTCAGAATCTTTTTTAAAAAAAATTCTCTTCCATCTTAAAACCCTCTCTACTACACCCAAGGGAAACCAGTGAATATTGCAGAGACCTGTTACTCCTTTATTCTCCTACAGGTCAGGACACACATCCTTGTTCTTTTAGTCCTACAAGGAATTAATGTGAAACGAGGCCTTGCCCAATGGTTTGCCATGGAGTAGGATCAGTTTACAACTTGTATAATTCGTTTTCACAGCACAGAACCCTGTGAAGCACATCAGAACACTCTGTCCTTTGGATCATTCCGAGGTAACCAGAATTTGTTCAAAGTGTCAGGAACGTGCCAGTGTGAGCGCATCTTTACAATGTAACTTCTTAGATTCTTTAGGGCCTGGAAAATAATAATCACATCTTATCTCCACCATATTGGCGTGTTCTACTATTCCGGCACACAGTAGACACCTTGGTGTTTCTTGAACACTGGCATGGTTTTCTAAGGAATAGTTTTAAGACCCTGGTTTTAAGGAGAAAGCACTTGTTGAGTACCAGGAGATGGCTCAGTTGGTAAAATGGTTTGCTGTGTGTAAACCAAAGGGTCTGAATTTGAGCTCAGAACTTAAACCAATAAACCAATCAACCAACCAACCAACCAACAAACAAAAACAAAACAAAACAAAACAAAACAAAACAAAACAAAAACACCCCCCAAATCCAAACCAGCACCACTGGGTGGGGACAAGGGAGACAGGAGCTTGTTGGCAGATAGCCAGGCAAAGTGGTGAGCGTTATCTAACAATGATTGAAATTGACTTCTGGCTACCACTGACAGGTGTATAGACACACACAAACATACACACACAAACACACATACACACACAAACACACACACAGACACACACACACAACACACACACACATACACACACACACACACACACACACACACACACACACACACACACACACACACACACACACACACACAACACAAACACAAAACACACAAACAAACATACACACACAAACACACACACACACACACACACACACACACACACACACACACACACACACACACAAACACACACACACACACACACACACACACACACACACACACACAACACACACACACACACACAAACACAACACACACACACACACACACACACACATACACACACACACACACACACACACACACAACACACACACACACACACACACAAACACAAACATACACACACAACACACACACACAAACATACACACACAAACACACACACACACACACACACACACAAACTGGGACAGAGATTTGAAGACAAAGACAAGCCACTTACATGGGGCTGAAAATGTCTCTGCAGTTAAAAGCATGCATTGTTCTTGCAAAGGACTCAAGTTTGGGTTCCCAGCACCCAGATATTGGCACTCACAACCTCCTGAACTCCAGATTCAGGAATCGACGCCCTCTTCTGGTCTCCTAGGCACCTATACTCACATATCCCCACATAGATACATATACATAGAATTAAAACTAAAATAAGCCTTTTTTCTAAGATGTGCATATATGTTAAAAGACAACCATAGGAACAGACAAGGGCTACATGGAAACTGGGAAAAAATCAAAGAAATAATTAAGCCTTTGGAGTAAGGTGAGCCATCAAACTGAAAGCAGTAAAGCCCTTTCTCATAAGGCTAGCTGTCAGAAGCAGGTGTCCCCAAGAAAATACCTATTTAGAAAAAAAGAAAAGGTCTCTTTACTATCCACTGAGAGTGTTTTAGAAGGCAGAAAAGCCCTACATATTTTTGAGAAGCTCATAAGCAAACCCATGTCTAGACACATGCTCATATTTTTCCAATCGAAGATATTTACATTAAAAAACAAACAAACAAACAAAAACCAAACCCTGGGCCACCCCGCCTCTGAGACTCTGTGCTCTGATTAACTCCACCTACCAAGATGCTTTTTTTTTGCCACTTTAAGTGCATAAGTGTTCATTTCCCCCTGATTTAATCCATCTGCTAGTGTGCACAACCCCAAGTGTTAGTAATTTTATGTGTGTTTTGCAAGCACAGGTGACAGCAGCCCTCTCAGGCTGTGGACTTGACTCAACTTGCTTTCACTGGATCAAGAATGGGCTTCTCTGTCCTGTGGCTGCCTGGGGTGGGGAGGGGTGGGGTATAGCCAAGGTGCCTCAGTTTTCCACTGCCACCTAAGATTTCTACCCACACCTTCTCCAGAGCCGTTGCCCATCCTTGCTCACCTGATCCCCCTGGCTTCCACCCCCTCCAGGCCAGTGAACAGGAAGTTGAGTAAAAATGAGCAGAGCACTCAGCAGCAAATACTCTGGAAGACTAAACTTGGCCCTCAGCACTGTGGTGTGGTCCCTTCACACTGGCCATCTTTTGTGTCTTCACTAAATACAAGGCAAACAAGGAGCCTCTGCGAGGTCACAATGAATGTAATATGTTGGGCAACTGCTTTTTCCTCCACTAAATTGTCTATCTGTCTGTCTGCCTATCTATCTATCTGAACCACTGGGTCATGAGCATGCCAGGAAAACACTAAGTTATATATTCACAACCTTCTTTTTACCTTTCCTTTTGAGATAGTCTCACTGGGTTGCCCAGGTTGGCCCTAAACATACTCTACAGTCCAGTTACTTTTTACTTTTCTTTAGTGGTTGGGATTGCAGGTCTGTGTCACCAGGCTTGGTTAACTATATTTCCTCTTTAAAAACAAAAAAACAACCACATTATGCTGTCGGAAGATTTAATCGGGTTCCTATGCAGTAAAGGTGCACAGAGCCAGGCGATGGTTTTGGTATATGTGCCATAGAACTGCTGCTGCTACGGTCACAAACCTTTCTACCTATTCTTGTTGTCTTTGCGGAGGTGGCCAATTTTTATCTTCAATCAGGAAACTTCCTGGTTTTGAGGGATGCAACTTCTCCTAGAAGCCCAGGGTTTAACATGGGGTTGCCGACAATATTAAGAAATCCGACCACTTCCTCTAAATACATTTCGCCCTTAAGGGGAAAATTCTCTCTGACCACCAGACTCAGGACTGTTGGTCTGACTCAGGCTTGACCTGGGGCATACTGGAGCTCCGATAAGAGGCAGCGAGCCTGCCCTCCGTTTGTTCATAATGAGTCATGCTGCGAGTCAGGAATCTTTCCTTTTTCTTTTGCTGCAAGTTAGGAATCTTCTTCTTTTCTTTTCCTCGCCCCACCTCACCCCGCTTTCCCATGTCATGCTTAGGCAAGAACCAGAGGCAGATACGCCCTGGCCAAAGCGTCACCATCCTGAGTCCAGTAACCCCAGCGTACTGTAAGACGCTCGACTCAATGAGGACCCCTACTGTCGAGATCCGGAAGGACAGTGTGGGCGCGGAAGTTGGCTCTGAGCACTTCTCAAAGGCAGTGTTTGTTCCTCTCCGTGAAAATACAGGCACATTTCTATTCGTTTTGTTTTAGTTAGTGAAAATGCTAGGTTTCATCACGGCGTTTTCATACATATCATACTCCTTTGCTCACATTCACTCTCAATTACCTTCTCGTGTCTGTCCTTTTCCCCGCCACAGGTCTTCACCCTCGTCTACTGACATGCCACATATATTTATGATTTAAGAAGTCCAGATTCTTCATATGAGAGAAACAGTAATATTCGTCTCAGGCTGGCTACCGCTGCCTCCCCCTGAACCAACAGGAGTCTTCTTGGTGTCACAATGTACAATCCCTGGCTCTTGCCCGTAGTGCAGCAGTGACCGTCAGTGTGCAGTAACCAGGCAGGAGGCCCCAGAGCAGCAGCTGGATCCTTAGTACAGTCCCACCCTCATCTGCCCCACCCGCACCCGCCCCACTCTCGTGCCATCTATCGTCTCAGTTTTCAGCCTCTGTTCGCATAGTTGCTTCCAGGATGAACCTTCCCCAAGCTGCAAGGCTCCCTCAAGGGAGAGCTTCAGGCTGAGAGCCAATAGTTTTTAGGAGTTTGAGGGCTGAGAAGACCCAGCTCGAAAAAGCCCAAGCTGCAATTTTTTTAACCAGTGCTTTTTGGGCCCTGATCCCAAATTTCCCTTCCATGAGTCCTGATGGGAGTTTGAGGATTCTTCAACAAGAATGAGTGTCATGACCATGTCAACTGTGCTGTGTGGATGTGTGGAAGCACAAGGCTCTGTTTTGAGACCCAGTCACCATAGCAACCCGGCTGTCCCAGTTACAGTGCTCTCAGCACCACCAAAATGAAAATCCTCTCTGAGCTGCTGAATGTCGACTTTCAGTTTCCAGGGGACATTTCAACTTCATGTTTTCGGAAAGAGGTTTTAAGTAATAATAGTAAAATTATGAAGCTGGGTTACACATGTAAAGGGGTTCTAGGCTGATCCTTCCAACACCCACAGACCATAGAGCCAAACAGCAGTGCTGTCACAAGGCAGCAGGCAGGAGAAAGGAGCTCACTGTGGTTTACTGGGGCTTGCCCGTTCCATCCCAGGTTAGGGGTGACATAAAACACAAATGATGATCTTTAGAAGAGGCGGCTAGACAAGCTAGAAACGCAAAATCCATCTTTATTTTTCTCTACCCAATCCCCTTCTCGTTTATTCAGAGTGTGTGTGTGTGTGTGTGTGTGTGTGTGTGTGTGTGTGTGTGTTTACATCCTGTGTATGCTTGTGTCATTGCATTCAAGCCATGTGAGCAACTTCATCACGAGTGGCTCCTGCTTCGCAGTTCATGGCTCTTTGACCAGCACAGCTCAAGTCCCACCTGTTCCTCTGCTAATCTGGTCCAATGGGCCAAGTGTGCACCCCCTACATCTGTCTGACAAGTCCTAGCCATTTCCCAACTCAGTTGCTCTGTGTTGGCTGGCCCCGTGTGGCTGTGACTTCTTCCTCTGATCTCTGGAGCACTTTCATCTCTGCTGTGGCCTTCTGCCTGTGAATTCTCGTTGCTGCAGGACTGAGTGAGGCTTGATGACCTGGACTGTGTGGCACATCAGAAACAGAGGGCTCTTTGCCAGATGCAGAAAGCAGACTTGCCCTGCCATGCGTCCCACACTCTCTCCTCAGCAGCCACTGCATGCAGCTCTGCCCAGAAATAAAGCTGCACAGGGAGACAAGCCCTGACTAAGCAAGAGGTGCTCTCTTGCTGACAGATTCTGGAGTCAAAACGACAGGCAAAGCCCCCAGTGTGACTTCGACAGGCTGGGCCAACATTTCATTAGGACTTGTTTGCTTACCATTTTAAAGTATTAAGAAATTACATTTATTTGTGTTCACGAGTCATTAGGCTTGGTGGCAGCACCTTGGCCTGTTGCGCTAGCTCCCTGACTCCTTTTTACTGTAGCCTAGAACCCCAGGAACCCTTTCGTCTAACAGCAGAATGGAGTTTGCTTGGCCACAGCTCTCCGGGAGCTGCATTCTCTAGTGGGACGAGATGCCTGGAAACTAGTCACAGTTCTTCCTTGTCACTCACAAATCTGTGGGAACAGAGACTCCCCTGGCGCATGCACCGAGAAGGCACTTAGAAGCATCTGAAAATGAACTATAGTTCTTAAAATTGGCCCCGCTGGGGCTGCAGAGATGGATCAGTGATTGACAGCACTGCTCCTCCAGCCTGAGCTTGGTCCCTAGCACCCCTGCCAGGCACCACCTTCTGATCTCCTTGGGCACTGCACTCACATGTGTACACATTCACACACGCACGCACACACACACACACACACACACACACACAAATAAATAAATCTTTAAAAGTAAGCATTAACATGCAGTTTTAAATATAATAATGTCTTAGTACCAAATTATACTTCCAGAACACGGATGACCACACTCTGAGAACAGAAGGGTTTATTTGAGAGAAGCAAGAGGATCCAGAGGAGGGAAGATGGGTGAGGCACAAATATGACCCAAGTGTCATGGGATATATGTTTAACAATGTTGTAATGAAATATTCTGCATGCTCTCTAAAACATGAAAATGTTTATTTTTCATCCTATCTTTATTTATCTTATGTAAATGTATATTTATTTTAATATATTTTTATTTATACTATTTACTTTATTATATGCTTATTTTATATATAAATATATACAAATATATTTATATAATAAACATAATAATGCATATTTTATATAATTTTACTTACATAAATATAAAATTATATATATACATTTATGTTTCAAATACTAATTAAAATATACATTTACATATATTCAGCACATATCCTTTTAAAATGTACTTTTTGTTGAGTTTTATGTGTGTGGGTGATTCAGCTGCATGTATGTCCGTGTACTATGTGTGTGTCTGGTGTAGAACAGATGCCAGATCTGAAATGGAGTTGCAGATGGCTGAGCTAACATGGTAGTGTGGGGAATTGAACCTGGGTCCTCTAGAAGGGCAGCCAGTGCTCTTCACTACGAGCTATCTTTGAAGCCCACAATCTCTTTTCTTTAACGAGGTGTAACTTGTCGATATATAATGCTGGAAATAGGTTTTATCCCTGGGAGTCATGGGCGCTTGTTTGGCAATGCTATAAAAAAGTAGTTTTCAAAAGTCAAAAACCATGATTCACAGGAAAGAATTAAGCTAAACAGTTTTTTCAGAATTGTGTGTGTGTGTGTGTGTGTGTGTGTGTGTGTGTGTGTGTGTGTGTGTCACTGATGGCAAGCAGGAGGGCTGGCCCTCACTTGCTGCAGCATTTGGGAGAACAGGTCCTGCACCTTGCTTGGCCGGCACAGTAGAGTTGGCCCTGGATTTGGGAGTTATAGATGAGCTGCCTGAAGGTCCAGGGTGTGAGCTCAGGAGAGACAGCCCTGCCTCTCGTCTGCTGTGAGGTGGTCCAGCTGCCTTCCACCCATCCCCTGGCCTCCTATGACAGGCAGAAGAACTGGCTTCTAGGTAATGAGACTGGGATAACTGGCTGTGTCCCTCACTGGCTGCAGGTCCTGTACCTCACCTAGGCAGCAGGGTAGGGCTGGCTCTGGTTGCCTGGGGGTGGTGGAGTAGGGATGGAGGTGGGAGTATCAGGGGGGTGTTGGGGACGGGACTTTCCAGTGAGCCAGCCCTGGGGTTTGAGAGCAGGACAGCCCACTCCCGTCTATCTCACCGATGAATTGGCTGGAGTGCAAGAAGGACCTGATCCTACAGGATCTCACGACACAGGGCAACAAGAGAATTTCTGAGGTTCCAGTCTTAATAGAGAGGCAGAAGCCAGAGACTTCGAACCAGACCGACACAATGCACAAATGCAAGCATAGGAATGTAGACCAAAGGGTCTATACTGTGGGACACACTGTGACACACTACAGCTTTCACAGGGTCTTTTCTCTGGTGCAGGGAGGTTGCAAGGGTGGAGGGTGGGCATGAAAGGAGGGAGAGGTGAGTGGGATTGGGGTGTATGATGTGAAATTCACAAACAGCGGGCCAAAGTTTAAAGAAATTGATATACTTGCCTGTAGAAGCCAAGGGAAGACACAATGGGTGCTTTCCCATTGCTTTCTTACGTTTTTGAGATAGGGTCTCTCACTGGACCTGAAACTCACCATTGCTGGGACTCACATCTCCACTCAGCAACACTGAGGCTGCAAGCTGAGTGATGCCCAGCTGCTCCTGGGGTGTTGGGGATTTGAACTCAGATCCTCTTACTGGGGCAGGAAATACTCTTGTTCACTAAAGTGAACCTCTGGGTAGCTCAGAGATCTAGGGAAGAACCAAACACAACCTGTAAAATACACAAAATCAATGAGGTGATTCCTAATGCTGTTCTGCTATGCTCAGTGCCTTGGGCAGGGGGCATTGGAGAGGCTTCCTCTGGCAGCAGGTGGGGGCAGAGGCCCACAGCCAGCCATGCGGTGAGAGTCTAAACTGGAGGTCTCCATCCCGTCCCTCCTCAGAGCTCTAGGAACCCTGTGGAGTAGGGGAAGAAGAAACTGTGGGAACAGAGAGGATGGAGGACCCACTGAATCTAGTAAGCAGTGCTCATGTGGGCTTATAAGAGACTGAAATGGCAAGCACGCTTTACTGTATGTATGTTAAGGCCATACACTAACTTACATTAACTCCTGCGATGGCAATGGCTGTGTCTCTGACTCTTTTGCCTGCTTTTACCTCCAGTTGGGTTGCCTTCTCTAGCCTTGATCTGAGGGCTTTTGCTGTGTCTAATTGTATCTTGTTTTATCATGTTTGGCTGTCATCTCCTGGGAGGCTTACTTTTTTCTGAAAAGGAAACAGAGTTTCTAAAAGGGATCAGGGAGTGAGGGAGGAAGGAGCTGGGAGGAGTGGGTGGAGAGAACACTGTGGTTGTATTATATAAGAAAAGAATCAATTTCAATAAAAAGTATTTATTTTATATGCATTAGTGTTTTGTCTAAATCAACATATGTGCACTGTGTGTATGTAGTTGAAGAGGCCTGGGGAGGGTATTTGGATCCTCTGGAACTGAACTTTCAGGTGGTTGTGAGCCACCACGTGGGTGCTGGGTACCAAACCCGTATCCTCTGAAAGAGCAGCCAGTTCTCTCCAGACCATGCTCCACACCGAGTCCTAGTTATTATGTAATTGAACTAATAAGGTTATCGGGACGATGTGAAGACTGGGTTAGAACTAAATCAAAGACCTAGAGATTTACGCAGAAGTCGTTCACCAACACACACAGAGCTGGCTCAGGGGTGTCCAGCAACCCTTCCTGTTCCTGGGCAAGAATCAAGAACACTGTTATTACTTGCTACACGTGAATCTGCCATACAGCCCAGGCTGGCCTTGAATTTCACCATCCTCCTGTCTGAGTCCTGAGTGCTGTGCTGGGATCTCAGGCAAGTGTTGCCATAGCTAGAAAAATCTCTATTTTTTTTTATATATATAATTACAGAACCATCTTCTTAATCAACCAGCAGAAGGTGGCCGTGATGGTTTGTATGTGCTTGGCCAAGGGAGTGGCCTTATTAGTATGTGTGGCCTTGTTGGAGTAAATGTGTCACTGTTGGGTGTGGGCTTTAAGACCTTCACCCTAGCTGCCTGGAAGCCAGTCGTCTCCTAGCAGCCTTCAGATGAAGATGTAGAACTTGCCTGGATGCTGCCGTGCTCCTACCTTGATGATACTGGACTGAACTTCTGAACCTATAAGCCAGCCCCAATGAAATGTTGTCCTTTATAAGAGTTGCTTGGTCATGGTGTCTGTTCACAGCAGTAGAACCCTAAGTAAGATAATGGCTGGCTTTTCAAAGTCTGAGGCAACAGGCAGCTGGGCGGGGGGCTCTGGGCATTCTCTGCCCTCTGCAGATCTGCACACTTGATCTTGACCTGGAAACAAGCCTATCTGCTTGATTATTTAGGGTATTTGGAACTATAGACATGAAAATGGGCACCCACACTATTCCCCCCATCCTCAAACAGCCCAGGAACACTCCCACACTCATGCTTCATGAAGTCAGACCATGAGGGTTTCACATCGTGGCTTTATGAATAACAGTTATGGGCAAACTGCTTGAGCTCTCTGGTCACAGCTTTGTTACCACAGAGGTCTGTGCACCTGCATGGCTTTGTGCTGGGGATTAAATGAGATAAGGCACGAGTGGCCAATCAGCAGCACCATGGCACTATTGTGAAGAAACGCTTCAACAGTTTGCCAGTCTTTATTAGGAGTGTACAACACTGAAAAATAACCGGTCTCCTGGGCATTAGAAAGGGCTGTGCTCCAACACTCAAAGCAGAGGCAGTGACGGGGACACCACGGTGGTGACCCAATTAAACTTGCTTAAGAAATAATAATAAATTCCTGTGCTATCAAAGGGACAATTTACCTCTTCCAACTTGTGAGTTAAAAGGACTGAAATACAGTGGTTGACCCTTTGTTTGGATGCCCCGGACACCACACACACTCACCATTTTCAACCAACTGTTATTTCCAAAGGACAACAGCTTTTCTTCTCCAGCTTCTTTGGTAAGAAGACGTCACAGCATGTCAGGAAGGGGACAACCAAGGACATTGATGACACAGAGCATGGGTTACTGAGAGCCAGGCAGAAGCGATGACTCAGCGAACTTGCATTAGCCATCTATCTACTGTGCTTAATGAACGCCTTCACTGTGTAAGGCACATGTGTTGCTGGCAGCATGTACTCTCTTACTGTGCACTGCCACTTTCACTTTGCCTAGGAAGCCGAGGGAGATGCTAAATAATTACCCCCACCCCCATTTCGAGTAAATATACTCCAGTTTTATCAAATCTTGGCTTATGGAACCATAAATGAAAACAGCATTCCAACGGAAACAGCCCTCCAACAGCCCAATGGTGCAGACTACCAAGTGCCTGCTGAAAAAGGTGGACAACTGTGTCCCACAGCTCAGAATCAGACAGGAAATAGCATCAAAATGAGAGCAAAACAACCAAGAAACGTGACAGTTCTTGTCAAAGCCTGGACACACTGTCTTTTTTTTTCTTAAATTCTTTTGAGAGGACATTTTAAAGTCAAACTAAACTAATGGAGAATTTCCCTCAACAGGTTTTCCATGGTAGCGTGACATCAAATCCACTGGAGAAGCAAAGGGAACTCCAGAACAGAGCCTCCCTCCTCACGAAGTCCCTGAATCTCTACAACCAGACCTCGAGTTCCTGGCCTGCCGGGGGCTGGAAGAGAGCATTTCCTGTCCCCTGTGAGCTGCGGGGCTACAGTCTAGTGAGCTTTCACCAAAGGAAGTCAGGACCACTGGGGACAGTGCTGACGGCCACCACATGTGTTTGGTTTTGGGACAGGTCTTCCTATATAGCTATACTCTACTCTACTCACTGTATAGAGCAGGCTAGCCTTAAAGTCACAGAGATCTGCCTACCTCTGTCTCCCCAGAGCTGGGATTAGTTAGGGCTGAGGGCCACCAGGCTTGCCTTGATGGCTACTATCAAGTAGGATACAACCTCATATAGTTTTAAGAACAGTAAGAAAGTAAATCCAAGGATAATGTCTTGTAATCAAGGCTCTATGTAAACAGCTGGTAAACAATGCTGACCTTTTAAATGTCTTTTAAAAGCTACCCAGGGGCTCATCAGTATTTATGATGTCAAACAACAACATCAAAGGTAGCAAAATGCTGCTGGGAAACAGATTCTAAAAATGTGTGAAAAAAACGTCTGAGAAAACTAAACAACGGATGGATGTGCCGGGAGCCTTCCACCCCAGCAATGAGCAGCAGAGGTGAAGTCAGCAGAGGAGGAGTGAGGCAACAGAAGCCCCCAGTCATGGGGGTCGCAGCAAACAGCTGACTTGATCTGACAGACATTGGAGGCCAGTGGGTTAAAGACTGCTAGCTGCACTAGGTTACAAGGATTGTTTAAAATGCTGTCCAGAAGAGCTTTGACATTTTAACTTTGAATGAAACACCCATCAAAGCAAGAGCTATGCTAAGATTTTTGTTTTATGGAACAAAACGACAAGGGGGGCGGAGTTACATGGAGGAAGGAGACTGCTACCATAAGTGGAAGTCATGAGCTGGGAACGACCACGCAGTCCAGTGCAACTCGCCAGGCACTTCTGTCAGGTCCAGAAGGCACCTTTAACCCTGATTGAATGCAGACCCCTTTCCACCATAAGCTTACTGCTTGACCTTTTCCACTTTCCACACCTCCAGTAATCAACTACGTCTCCACACCCCTTGACATCCATTCCTGAAGGGCTCTGCATCCTTGGGTTTAACTAACCAAGGACTGGAAATATAGGAACAACCACATCACGCGGGCTCTTTTCCTGTCATTGAGGAACATGTGGAACCGGCCCCTACACACTACATGTCCTGCTGTGAGCCACCTAGAGAGGGTCTGAAGTCCACAGGGGAGGCAGAGGCTCTAAGCAAACACCACTGAAGCCTCCACAGCAGTTTCCACACACTGTACCATGAGAGGGTCCTGGAAGGAATGTCCCAATAATCAAGATGCCAACAAATAAGGTTCTGTCCAGAGTACTTTGCTAAAGTGGGAGGAGACAGTAGTTTTGTTACAAGGTCCACTGTTTCCTCAGTTCAGGCAAAGATGGCTGACAGCGATGGAACACTCAACCACGTGGCAAGGCTGACATTATGTGGTATTAGCTCTTGAGGTAGAAAGCTCACTGCCTGTCACTGAACACATAAACAGCTAATGCTTAAGTATCACAGTTTACAACAACATGAAGATGTGATGAATCCCATTTTAACACAGAAAATCCAGTCTAAATCAATCATGAGATTGGTTTGTGGGTCTTTAAACAAACTATGTATTTTTTTCTGAATTTTTGTGTTCTCTGCACCAATTTATCCATTTACCCACAATCCTTTAGGAAGAAGGAGAGAAACCCACATTAGAAAGCACCTGAACCCCCTTGCTCACATCCAGTCCTTACCCAGGCAAGGAGAAGCAGTCAAGACACGACCACGGGCATGCAGAGATGGTGTGCTTCTGGTATGGCACTGGCATCTTATGTCAGTGAGGTCTAGGGGACAGTTGGACTCGTTATTTGGGTTCAGAGTAGGAATTTGGAGATCAAACATTTAGAAACCAAGAATTCTGAGGAGCCCTTTATTAACTCATCAAATCTTGTCCATAAGCAATTAATTCTGTTAAAAACACTGGTTTAAACAACCGAGTCACAGTACATGTTACATATACCTGGTGACCAGGAGACTAGTGAGCCAGTTTGTCTCTGTGAGTGGGAGGTGAAGAAGCTCGTTAGGAACAGCAGCCGTGTCTCAGGCCTACCAAGCCCTGTGCAGCCAGTGTTAGGACCAAGATGGCGTGCTTCCACTCGCCTGAGAAGCAAACTGGGTTGTGTTTGCTTCAAGGGGCATGATCTCACCACACCTTACTGAAAATGGGTCACTGCAGGCATGGCATAGACAGAGCACAGAGGGGCAAGAGCCAGCAAGAGGGGGCAAACACACACCTCAGCACAGAGCCCAGGGGGAAATCCTGGCTTCTGGACAAATGCCCTGGGGGACAGAATGCCAGGCCCTAATTGCCTGGGGAAAGAATGAATGCTATGCAAATGACGATATGTAGCCGTGTGAGAGCAGTCACTTTCTCACTCTGCCTCTGGACACCAAGTCTGCATAGGCAGTGTGCAGGAAGTCGTGCAGCTGCTTGGCATTTCCCGAGTGCCCCAGGATACCCGTGAGCCGCTCCAGGGACAGGGTGGCCAGCTCTGCGATGTTCTGCACCTGATTCATCAGGGAGCGACAATTCTTGGCATTGACCCCAGGCATCTTTAGCACAAAATCTTGGGGGCCAGGGTTATACCTGTCTGACTCAGGTAGCGTCTCTGAGTCTGCGGTGATGGCCATGGCTGTGGCCGCATCAGGCTGTGGCTTGTTCTGCTTCAGCTCCTCAAACAGCTCGGCTGTGGCATGGGGCGAGGGGCACCAGAGCAGCCGCAGGCGTGGGAAGTGCAAGGTGAGGAGTGTGAGCTTAGAGCTCACATCACTGCTGCTCATCTCCTGGACGAAGGCACCCCGTGGTGCCAGGGAGAAGGGCTTGCTCGGGTCAAACTCGATGAGTAGCACAGGCCTCCGGTAGTAGCGGGACATGGCTAGGCACTGGCTGTATAGGCGGCCACTGTGCAGCGAGCCAATGAGGTCGCTCACACTTTTGCGCTCCACACACAGCTCAGGTGTCAGGATGTAATCACCCACTTCCAGAGTCACTGGCTCTATGTCAATGCCCCTCCGATGGATTAGAGATGGGAGCTCGCTCCGAAACTCACGCATGTCCACCACGATGCTGGGCTGTGTGCCGTTCCGCTCCTGGCCACCTATGAAAAGGGGAGTTTAGGTCGTGGCACAGGGAAGAGTACTTAGAGATGACTTTGCATAGGTTTAAATGTTTCTGTTGTTAAACTCAGGTGAACAGCTGTAACACTTTCTATCACTCTGAATGGAGTCAATAGGAAAGTTAGACTGCACTCATAGTTTATGATTTACAATGGCACACAAACACCTTTGCTCTGGTTCCTCTGCTCCCTCATGGAGAGTATGTATTTATGTGTATATGTATGTATGCATGCATGTGCTGGTCTTTATATCTCCAGGCCCTATGTGCTGTAGGGGCTAAGCAGACTGCCTTCTGAGCTGTTGCCATTACCTTTGGGTCTAGAGATGGGAAGGGAAGATGTTGGGAGCAGCTTACATACTGATGTGCATACCTGGGGCTACAGAGCAAGCAGAACAATGCAGATGTGGAATCAAAGGCTCAAAAAGTACATTTTCAACAAACCCCAGGGATGTTAATGCTGCTGCTTAAGAACCTCATTTGGGTATGAGTTTTATCTGTGTGTGTATATGTGAACATGTGTATGTGAGGGATTGTGTGTGGGCATGTGTATGTGTAGCTATGTTGAGCCCATGTGTGGAGGCCAGAGGAAGGTAGTGAGATAAGGTCACAGCCGAATGGACCGCTGGGAGATAGGGCCGCCAGAGGAGGCAGACCACCGGGGCAGGCCACTGGGAGGTGTCCTGCACTTATTCAGACATTTGTCTGCTTGCTGTCACAAATGAACAACTTTCATGTCCCACAGCCTTCCACCACAGTTCTGACTCATCACAGGCCTAGGAATAATGAGGCTGGCTGGGTGTGGACTGAGGCCTTTAACATAGGTCCAATTATCCCCTCTCTAAGTTGTTTCATGAGGTATTCATTATAACAACAGAGAACGGACAACTTGGCCTGGTTAAGCACTTAGGAAAGGGAGAGGCACTAGGGTCAGAGAAGACATCAGCATGGCTATGAGGGTAGAGGAAGGGCCATAAGCCAGGAATGCAGGTAGACTCCAAAGCACTGGAAAAACAAGGGGATGGCTCTTCTACAGACCTGCACGGAAGAAAACAGCCCTGAAGCTAATGAGTGGCAGCCAATGGGGATCTGCATAGCCTACAGACCTGAAAGGTCAGTGTGCGGCTCTCAAGTCACTGAGTCTGTGTAATGTTTACAGTACCAACAGGGAACTCAGCCTTCCAAAAGCGCAGGGCTCTAGGAATTGCTTTGTGTGTGGCGCCTCGAGCAGGACCTCACCTCCTCCATCCTGCCTTACAGGCTACAGTTCTTCCCAAGAGCTCACCAGGCAAGGCAGAGTCTGCCTCATAAAGGGTACAGACATTCTGAAGCAGGGCTCCCTCGAGCATGCCGCCCGAGGCCCTCTCCACCCTGTGCCTTTGGGATGAGAGCCCAGTTCAGCACAGACGCAGAATCTCTACGTTCGAGACCAGCACACTCACCGCTTTAATAAGCATGGCAGGCCGCATGGGCACCGCACACGTGTGGAGATTAGAGCACAGTTCTCACAATGGCTTTTCTCTCGCTACCCAGTAGGAGGGGCCTCGGAACTAAGATTTTCAGGCCTTCATGCAAGTCTCTAACCTCTGAGCCATTTCTCCAGTCCTCTCTCTCTAGCCCCTGACAAATACAGGTAAAACAAGGGGAGGAAGGCAGTCCTTAGGCTCAGGGTTTCAGTGCACAAGCAGCTGGCTCTGCTGTTTCTGAACCCATGGCAGGCAGAACACCACTGGGAAGGCAGGAGCACGAAAACTGTTCACCTTAGGTCTAAGTGTACCCAATGTTAGCAGAGGTTAAATCATCTTTAACCCTACTGTTTCTCTTAGGCTGTTCGGCTGACATCAGCTTACACGGAAGTAGAAGTCCTTGTGAATAAGGGTGCTATACTTGGAGTTCAGCAGGCCTTGGTGGCATGCCAAACACCCAGGAGTTGAGAGATATCAAGAAGCAGAAAACGCTTTGGAGCTGGGAGGGTGCCTGTGTTCCCTTAGGAAGTCCCAGTAACATGTGACCCTGAGACTACAGGTACAGGGACTTGGGGAAATCATCCTTCAGCTGTTGTGGGAGTCAACTGGTTCCTCAAGTACAGAGCCCAATTAGATCTCTGAAGGCTTTACTGGTAGAGTTCACCTGCTGTCTCCCCAAATCATTTCCTTTTCATTAAAAATCATTTATTATTATTTAAACTATGCATATGTGTGTATGCCTGCATGAGTTTATATGCAGCACAGGAGCGCATGTCCCTGAGAGGCCACAGGATGGTGCTAAATCTATAGGCAGTTGTGAGCTGCCTGGTGTAGGTGCTGAATGGAACTCAAGTTCTCTTCAAGAACAGTCAAGAGCTCCTTACCAGTGAACAATCTCCCCTGCCCAATTCGTGTTTTTAAGAGTTTATATAAAAAGCTCAGCTATGTGGCTCTGCGGTTTCACAGCTTCCTCTAAAGGCAGAAATGGTGCTAGGCTCAGGGTGGGGCTTACCAGCTTTCCGAGTGTCAGTGGGAGTGTCCATGGCTGCTGCGCCTCTTGCCAGGTCCAGGTTGGTTTCATCTCTGCCTTCCCGTTCTTCAGGGACAACCATGCTAGCCTTTTCCCTGGGAAACAATTACATAAGCACCACTTGACTAATCTCAATGCTCTAGATTAATCTTCTGAAAATCTAATCTCTAAGATGATCTAGATGCTGGCAGTCGGGGTGCACACCTATAATACAGGACTCAAGAGGCTGAGGCAAGAGGATGTCTCTGACACATGATTGGAGGGTAAGGTGAACGCAAGAGATACATTAGAAATAAACAAACGGGAGGACGGGTGCCAGGGGAGCCCAGCTGAAACGCTGGCCTCCTTTGCCACCCTCTAGAGTGCAAACAAGAAGCTCCTTTATAGTGTCTGATACAACTGAGCTTGCCCCAACCTGCTGTGGGCAGGTGGGAGGCCCCGTCAGCCACCTTTAGTTCAAAGGAGAGTCAAGGTCAATACACGGATAAAGCTTATGTCAGCCATTACAAAAGACGACAGCATCCGGGAAAGAGCTGGGGACAGCAGCCACTCCCCGAGGGTGTGCTTGCAAGCATTATGGAGTGTTCCCTACTCTTAACATTAGGAGTGTAAAGGGATCAGGATATAAATGTGATCACTGGGCTGGCAAGACGGCTCAGTGGGTCCAGGTGCTTGCCACTGAGTCCAAGCTCCACCACTCTTCCACTTGGTGTGAGGAGAACTGACTCCTGCAAGCTGTCCTGACCTTCACATGGTGTGCATGCATACATGCATGAACAGACACACACGTGAAACACAAAAACAAATGTACCAAATATGATCATACAACCCTTCTGGTCTTCAGAGTAACCCAGTGTCTCATACACATGTGTTAGGATGTGTTCCTGGACCACAGTAACCTGGGTGGTTCCTGCTTAAAACCACGGAGCATGTGATGATTACCTCACCAGGCTTAAGCACTAAGAGTCTAATCTGCGCCTGGTGCCACAGCACGTGCAGCTGGACCGGCTTCTCTCGAGGCTTGCAGCAGAACTGAGGAAGCAAAACAACCATGAACAAGCCCACAGAGCGGAGAACTTCAGCAGACCGGCTAGGAGCTGCAAGAGGGGTGTGTCTCCCAGGCCTGAACAACATGCATTTTCCCGAGACGCGCCAGAGCAGGAATTCCTTAAACACTATGGAAAACAGAATGGTTCTGGCTTCCTTACCATCCCCTAGGCCAGGGCCAGGGGCTCTGTGAGTAAACCCTTGCCTGTCATTGACCCCAGCAGCAACTCTCATCACACCCAATGTGCCCCAGAGGACAAAGGCAAACCGTCAAGACACTGAGAGCCAGCGGGTCCTCAATATCGTTTTCTCTCTTTCTCCCACTTTCACAAGTTAAGCCACAGATCACATGGGGGTGTGAGGTACAGGGGGGAGTGTGGGGGACACTTCCTGATGAATGTGCCATCTGTGGGTGGATAACACAATCAGGAGCAGAGATCTAGTTCTTATTGGCAGTATGACCTGGAACAAGTCTTTCAGTGGCTCCTTGTCTCGATTTGTATTTTTTTATCTGTAAAATGGGGATAATGCCAATAAAATCTATCTGAAAAGACTGACTACAGGGTGCATAGAACACACTGGGTGGGCTCTTGGAATCCCGCACATGCAAAGGTTATCCAGGGTTACACTGAGACATCAGAGGTCTGCTCTCAAGCGACTGGTGCTATTTCCATTTCTGAGAAAATTTACATCCCAGGAAGGAGCTGCAGATAATAAAGAAAGCAGGTCTCGCTGAGCAGCACGCAGGACCTTAGTCGTCTCCACCAGAGTCAAAGGCACTCACTCCTTACCTACATCAGGCACTGAGGTTTGCTATTGTTGCTTTAGTGCCAATGACTCCCCTTTTCTCACTGTGTAGCCCGTGCTGGCTTGCAGTGCTGGGATGTTCAGCAGCAGGTGAACAGCTCTAATGATGTGAGGTGAGGTGGGAGGGAGCAGCTGGGGAGCCTTTGTGGCTGGCATCAGGCAAGCCCTCTTCTGCATTGAGTGTCTTACAGCAAAGCCGAGCTAGTGATCTTGACTGTTCACTATGAACCGCTTACTTGTCCATCAGGCAGCACCTTGCCCTTACTCTCCAGCAACTGAATCTGCTCTCTACTTGTCTGCAGTCTTCTTCTCTCTAAGCCAGCTGAGAAGCCCTCATTTTCTCCCTGTCCTCCTGATTCATTCCTCTCTGGTTAGTTTAAATGGCAGCCCAGTGTTGCTTTTATAACATCTCCCATGGAGGTCTTGGCAAGAGTCTGCTCTCTTACTGTCACAGTAAATTTTCTCAGGCAAGGTGCAAATGCCCTACTGGCAATATACCACGTGTAGCTTTGTATTTTAAAAACAAACACCAGCACACAATCTGGGAGAATAAGCTTCCTAAGGCCCTACATGGTGTAACCACTTGATTGCTGTGCAAAGTGGAAGCCTGTATTTATAAGTAGGCACTGAGTTTAGGAAAAAAGTGATGCTAGGTTTTAGGTAAAATACTGTGAAAGTGGATGAGTATTTTCTCAGGGCTGGGAACTAACCCGGGATGCTACGTGGGTCGTCTACCCTGATGATGGCTCCGTCTCTGATGACCAGTCATCTGTATAAGCCAGCAGTTGTATGGGGGTGCACAGCTCACTACCGCTACTGGCTCCTTTCTCTCAACTAGACTCCTTGATGAACCAGGGGAGAGGCAGCAGCTGAAGCTTTAGGGGATCCCAGCCTCATAGCCCATCAGCTCCCTGGCAACAACAGGGCACCAAAGAGGAGAGAACAGCAGAGCAGTGCACAGGTGCTCAAGCTTGGCAAAATTCCAAGAAAGGCCTGCATGCTCATGGCTGGCCAGAGTGAGATCTCAGGGATGTGCACTGAGCTCTGCAGGCCTGCGGCTACAGGGACAAGTGTTTGGTCAGTATATGCTCCCTGTGGTTGCTGCTGAGTGCCTGCTTTTGATCTGGTATGCTGCAGTTAGAGCCCGAGTCGCTGACAGGGGTGCTGGGCCTATGAGGCCAAGCTTCAATGAAGGCTGTGGACACCAAGGCTGAACGAGTGTCTCTGCTGCCATGACTGCATGTGCCGTGGCCTGTGGCTGCAGGTAGACTTGAGTGCACCTCCATGGTTCAGAAGACTTTACTCCTGTTTGGCTCCTGAACTCTGTGACTTTCCTGGTGGTGCTTAGCTGTGTCCTTTTGTTGTGGCAACCTAATAATGAGTCCTTCCAAGCAGATCTCTGACTGGAGTGTGACCTTTTAATATTCCCACCAGAGTAGGACTCAGAAGGACAGGCACAGCATGGTTCCTGAGGGCCACATGCCTCACCTTATGAGCTTTTCGAACGCTTCCTTTTCTTTGCGCAGAGCAGTCAGGTAGCGCTGCTCTTCTGTGGAGCCTCCATATACAAAAAAGTAAACCCTGCGGGATAAGACAGAACTCTTTTATTCTTAGTCCCTACAAGGTACAGCACAGGGGAGCATCTAGCGCAGCAGCGCTGGAGGCTCAAGACACTGAGGAGTAAGACCTCCCCCACCCCACCCAGCATGCAGGCTCCCACCTGCCTGCTCAGTAGGACTGTCACCCAGGGAAGTTTGTTTTCTTTTCAGCAAAAGGAAGAACACAGTTCAGGTAAACACTGAGCTAGAACTAGAGGATAAGAATTCTTCATAACTATAAACAAAAAAGCTTTAAAAAAAAACCTTTTCTTTGAACTTCTGCCAGATGATAGCTTAGAAGTGGGAGATCATCATTAAAGCCAGCTTAGGGAAATGCAATGTCAATGACAAGCGAACGAATTAACAGCTCAGACCTTTCCCCCTGTGCTTTCTCAGTCCCCTCATCTATGTCACAGCAGAAGGGAGCCAGGGATGTTTCACACATGGATAACATTGGGAACCGTAATTTGTGTCTTTTTCCTGTTTTGGGTCTATAAAGGGCTTTGCTGTGGGGCTGGAGAGAGGGCTTGTTGGGTAGGAGTGCTTCCTGAGAACCAGAGTTCAGCTTCCATCACTCACACGGGTAGCTTAGCGCTGCCTTAACTCCAGCTTTTACTCCCTCCTCTGCCATCTTTGACAACTGGAACACACACACACACACACCCTTAAAAATAAATGTCTTTTAAAAAATCAATAAAGAATTCGCTTCTTTCTTGTTTGCGGCTGAGGCTGAATCGAGTGTTCCCACCACCCCATTCCCATTAGCGGTGTCTCCTCTTAAGCCTGCTTTTCTTGCAGCACACATCTCCCCAGACGTCTCACTCTGACGTTAGAGAGGGGAAAGGTCACTGGCTGAGTTAGGCGATTCCAGCTGCTCCATGGATGATATGTGACTGAGGCCAACAACGTCCATTTCTGAGTCTGAGCTTCCCATTGAGAGTGAGCGGCTGAATTTCCAGATCTCTTCTGCCCTTGACAGGCAGTGCCCTGTTCTTGGGCAGGAAGCCAGGTGCACATAAGCTAGGTGGGAGCTGGAGGCTACCAGGCTGTAGCTATTAGACAATGCTCTCGCAGGGTCTCTACCCCTGGGCACCTTCTGTGCTGCCTCTATTGCCTCTGCTGTGAAAGGCTGCCCTACTTACCCTGTTCCAAAGGTTTCTCTTGGCTGTGTTTCTGGTTCAGACTGAGTTCAGGAGATTAATTTTGATATTTATTTCCCTTTAGTTAGCTGGAGAGCGAGAACACTGTATTCTTTCTCATCTGATAGATCGGTAGATTTTTAAAGATATTTCTAGAAACCCAAGAAACTTGGTATAGTAATTCCTAAAACATGTTAGTTTTATGAGAAAGACATTCAAGTCACTTCGTAAGTTTGTGAGCCGTGAGATGGTGGGATGGCTCAGTAGGTAGAGGTGCTCTCTGTCTAATATGAGTGTGGCCACAGAAAGGTGGAAGGCATTAACAACTCCTGTAAGCTGGGATGGTGTGCACACAACCATAAGGAAAAATGTTTAAGAGTTTATAGGGTGTTTCAGAAGATTAATAACATTTGGCTAAGTCATTAACATATTACCTTGGGTATTGCACAGAACATTATCGATTTCCTAGACTTTCCAGATACTGTACCTGAAAGGACACACTCATACATAAAGAAAGAATGTGAGTAGGGAAGGGAAAACGCCAGGGGCGCTGGAGGCTTGCAGTTTAGCCTAGGTGGCTGACATCCATCTGAGCTTCTCTTACTCACCAGAAAGCAGCCTCAAACCAGCATCATCTTGGGTTAAAGATAAGAAAACCACCATGCAGGCCAAACAGCTTTTGCATTAAAGCCCGAAGAACTACCAGGCACAGACTTGCCTCAGAGGTTTCCCAGGCCTGCTGGCCCTGTAGATCTCCAGCTGCCGAACAAAAGTGAGCTCTGCATCATACAGAACCACATATCTAGGCTCCACCTCGTGCAGTACTCGCGTCAGGGCATAGGGGTCGCTGCATCCCAGAAGCGGATGGATGATGGTCAGGGGCTCTTTCAGGATGCCATAGGCTGCATCAGATGACACGTTTAAATCAAATGATTCATGCTCAATCTCTCCCCCGCAGACTTCTGGGCTACTTCCGGTCTGTTTGTGCAGGTCTTCCTCCACAGCCCCTTCCTCTGGCGGCTCCTCAGCAGTCCCCAACACTTGCGTCAGAGTCAGCTCTCGCTTCTTCTTCCTTTTGAGAGCCCCCCTTTTGGCGGAAGCACGCTCTTTGTTTTGGGCATCTTTGGGTCTTTTGTCAGATTTCATAGTTCTCTTTGGGCCATCTCCCTTTCTAAAATTTACCCATACTTCTTCAGCTTTGCCGTCCTTCTCGAAGGTTTTCCTGTAGAGCCGCAGTAGGAAGGCTTCTGCGCCAGCAGTCAGGTAGTCTCTGAGCTGGCAGCATGTGCGGTCATCGCTCGCACAGATCAGCACCTGGCCTGCAATTAGAGAGAACGGATGCTTGCTTGCTTGCTTGCTTGCTTGCTTGCTCACTCACTCCCATTCTTGGCTCCCTGGGGCTGCCCTGAGTGCCCTTCTAAAGGAAGGCATCTTACCCTGGCTAAAGAGCCTATTTACAAATTGTTCAAAAGGGGGCTTGGATAGCAACCACATGCTTTCACCTCTGGACCAATCCAAAGGGCAAAGCTGAAGCCAGTTAGAGTCAAGGTACCACGGAGGTTTTAATGAAGCTTCAAAGAATAATTTTCTAGAGGCTCTTAGACACTAAAACACATTTCCAATGGATTATAGAGTTAAATGTACAATCTTAATCACAAGAAAAGATGGCTTGTCTTCACTCCCACGATGGAGGTGATTTTCTAGCCTTAAAAGAAGAATCATTGCCTGCCCGCAGCAGCTCTCTGCTCCCTACCCCGTGGGAGAGAGCCCTCACCGCCTGGCCAGGTAGGCACTCCTGAGACTGCAGAGCGGAAGAGACCACCAACACTGCCCACCCCTGCCCACATCCCTGCCCAAGAGGAAACTGTATACGGCCTCTGGGTTCCCGGAGAGGAGGGCCCAGGAGCAGCAGGACCACTGCGTCTGAGACACCGCCAGAACCTGAAGGGACAGACCAGATAAACAGTTCTCTGCACCCAAATCCTGTGGGAGGGAGAGCTAAACCTTCAAAGATGCAGACACGCCTGGGAAACCAGAAGAGAATACACTCTGCCCATATCTCTGATGCCAGAGGAAAACACCAAATGCCATCTGGAACCCTGGTGCACGGAAACTTCCAGAAAGGGCAGCACAGATCATCCTGGTTGCTGCCACCATGGAGAGCTCATAAGCAACAGCCCAAGAGCAAACTTGAGCCATGAGACCACAGGTAAGACCAACTTTTCTGTTCCAAGTGACCTGCCTGGTGAACTCAGGACACAGGCCCACGGGAACAGCTGAAGACCTGTAGATAGGAAAAACTACACGCCCGAAAGCAGAACACTCTGTCCCCATAACTGGCTGAAAGAAAACAGGAAAACAGGTCTACAGCACCCCTGACACACAGGCTTATAGGACAGTCTAGCCACTGTCAGAAATAGCAGAACAAAGAAACACCAGAGATAATCTGATGGCGAGAGGCAAGCGCAGGAACCCAAGCAACAGAAACCAAGACTACCTGGCATCA